>NC_057809.1:521272223-521398194 GCF_018294505.1 Triticum aestivum | reverse complement strand
GTCGGGGTCGGGGGCGGCGTCCTGGGCGGCGTTGAGGTCGGGGGCGGGGCCGGCGTTGAATCTGGGGTCGGGGCGGCGTGGGGAGAGTGCGCGGCGGCCGAGGGGCGAAGGTGGCGGCGAGAGTGGAGTTGATTTGGGGGATGAAGTGGTCGTGGGGAAGGACGAACCGCGTGGTTAAGTCAGAAGTACCAGTAGCGCGTTCCAGAAAGGGCGCTACTGCTACATTAGCTACAGCGCGTCCTGGAATACACGTTGTAGCTAAGGAGATTAGCAGTAGCGCTGGGCCATTATACGCGCTACTGCTAGGTTGGCCTAGCCATGTGCGCCCAGTTCAAACGTAGCAGCAGCGCTTTTCGCTAGTACGCGCTACTGCTAAAGTCATAGCAGTAGCGCGGTTTATTTACGCGCGCTGCTACTAAGTAGCAGCAGCGCTTGATTTTGTACAGCGCTACTGGTAAAATTCTGTGTATAGGATTTTCCCTAGTAGTGTTGCTCTAACTTTCCAAGGTTACATTGCTCGCACATATCTTGCAACTGATGCTTTGCATTGCTTCTACTTTGTTGAACTGCCATTAGCTTAGTTTACACATCGTGTACGTGAATACGCCCTGGCTATCCATTTTCAGTACATATTCCATCTGTCATCATACCATATTTATCCATTCAAATGTTGTTCTTGTGTATCAGACGTTCAAAAGGAAGAGGGTGATTGCTGATCATGGAGGAGCACAAGCAAAGTATTTGGAAAAGGTAGTGGCACCTGATAAACCAAATAGCCCATTAGGTGTAGTTGCAACATCACCTGACCCACAAAATACCCCTACTCTAGCAGACTCTAGCCCTACTACACTGGTCATTTCTGATGCCCCAACTCAGCAGACCCCAACTGCAGCAAACAGTATGATTATGCCAGTTGACATAGCACCAGTTGTACGATGCAAAACCCCCATTCCAGCAAAGAGTACACCAAATCCAGTTTCCAAATCCCTTTTCGAACCAGAGAGAGCCCCAATTGCAAAAAATAGGACCCCTGGTCCATTTCTTCCCAGTTTAGAAGACGAAGCTTATGTTGTTGTCAGGAACTTTGTGCGCATCTTTCCTTCATGGAAAGATTATACCGCAGACACAGAACAGTTTCCAGTCTTCCTCCGCAACTTACACGTAAGTAATGTACTAATGTTATTCATGGTCATTACTGCATATGTTTCTGCTGACAGAAGACACAAGATTTCATTCTTTTAAATAGGCGAGGCACAAACTGGATTGTGATGACGAGCAAGGGTTGGTTGCGCTTTTCAAGCACTCATTGATGAAGTATCATTCCTACCTGAGGCAACCACACTTCAATGGCAAGCCTCTGAACGAAATTTCTGTAAAGTCTCTGGTGCTACATTTATCTGACGGTGACTGGAATAATCTTGTTACACATTGGTCTCGGCTGCAGCGTAAGGTACTGTCTATGATATCACATCACAATTTGAACTACATTTCTACATTTGCCTTAATGTCTCACTTGTACGAAAATTGTTAGCAGAAGAACATTCGTTATCAAGGGACCACAGAATCTCGCAACTATACTGCACACTGCATTGATCTTGTGAGTACCTCTTGCCCTGTATGACCATATTTACTTTCATAGCTGTTTGATTATGTAGCATCACTGCACATGTTAGCCTCGTAATCGTCCATTTGGTGGACATTATAAGATCCGTATGGACTCTTACATAAATTTAGAATCAACCCAATGCTTTTGAAGAGGTTTAGCTCTGCAGTCCTCTTGTAAGGACTGAACGTGGTCTATCACTGTACTTACATTAACAGCTACTCCCTCCGTCCCATAATATAAGAACGTTTTGTATAGTACACCAGTGTTCAAAACACTCTTGTATTATGGGAAGAGGGATTGGTTCATTTTGTAGCATTCTGCATCTTATCTCCCTCGCCCACCATTTACTAAAAAAGATCAGATCTATATTTAATCTTACCAACAAGTAGAATACACAGACAATGCCGGTGCAGAAGTGTAGCCCATTGCTCTTGTCAGTACATTTTGTCCTGTAACGCTTGTACTTCCAGGGATTGGTAGTTGATTATGTAGCATCAATCTGCATCTTATCTTCATTATCCTCTACCCCTTCCAGTATTATCATATCTATAATTACTCTCTACAAAATGTAGAGTACAGGCAATGCTTATGAAGAAGATTCTGTGCTGAAATTCTTGAGTTATCCATCCCTTGACATGGAGAAGGGGATTATAAAGCCGGTGTCAACTGTTAATGTAAGTCAGTCCTTCTAAAGCCTTTATCCTCAACTGCTGTTTAATTTTCTCATACTCCCTATCGTTTACTGCTGTTTAGTTTGCTGTTTCTACCAAAATGCATGTTCATAAGAACCGTAAGTTCTAAGTTTTACTTGTAAAACCAAATTCCTTATTCATACCATGCACATTACTTAATACTCCCTATATGTATGCTTGTTTTTGTGGATCTATAATCTAGTGTGTGGTGAAGCAGCCCACGTTTGCACCTTGTCATCTCCTGTTTTATCTTACTGATGTGGCTGATGATATGAACAACATGCCATGCACATTATCCAAAATAGATACAATGATTTTCTTTGCCCTTCATCTATGCTTCTTATGTTGACATGGTAATCCAGTAGTGTGGTGAAGCTCCCCGCATTATGAACAATGCCAAATTATGCTATTGATATTTTGAACATACTCTTTATTTTCTAATTTGAAATTGGATAGAATTGACAGAACAGTTATCATCTTTGTTTATACACGTGGAAAACCTGTCATCTCTCTGCTTTATTTCAGGGTGATATGCCTGATGGCATGCACATGTCTGCTGAAGGCTGTGAGACAAACCCAACATATATTGCAGCAAAGAAGGCAAAACATCTTGAAGATAGCGAGACAACCCCAAAGTCTTGTCTTGATGCAGTGTTCAAGTTACTTGACACTAACAGTCAGACAAGCTCACAAAATTCATTGTCTGAATCAGTTCGACTTCTTCAGTCCCAAGTTCTAGCAGAAAGGCATTCTGCAACTCAACTTCAACTTGAAGTCCTATCTCTAAGAAAGATTGCGGAGAACACCAATGAGAACCTCATCGCTAAACAGCTACACCTGGAAGCTATGACCGACATGCTAGGCCGGTCTCACAGCCTTGCTCAGCAGCTTGTGCAGCAGTTCCCCCGCAAGGCTAACCTTTCTTGAACTGTCTTGGTAGTGGTCTTGGTTCAGTATTATTTTGTTATGCTGCAATGGTGCCCATTTTTTATAATCTGCCTCTACGTTGCGCTTTATGATCACTGGTGGCAAACTTTGATGCCCAGTGGATGTAATATACCTTAAACTCTTTATTGTATAGTGTAGGTTTATTCTAAGTTTCTATGCCGTAATTTCTTTATTGTATAGAGTAGCTTTGTTCTTAATTCATACTAGTTACGCAGTAGCATGAAATGAACCCCGGCCCATGATTGTGCGAATCAAATCATGGGCTTTTAACAGGCCAAAATTGTCTCGGTCCTTGTTTGGCCCAATCAGATATTGGCTGCGAGCAGGTCGGATGCAAACAGGACCGTCGTTAGGCCCAACTATATGACTGGCTTTTAACAGGCCGGAATTAATATAGGGCCGAAATGTTAAACGGACCCTTAACAGGCCAAAACTAATATCATGCTGAATAACTAAGTGGGCCTTTAGCAAGTGGGCCCAAAAGCATAGTGTCCAGTTGACGGGCCGAATCTGATATGGGCCATAATTGAGCCCAAAGCCTCTTAAAGGGCCGGACCTGATCTGGGCCATAATTTGGCCCAGAACATGGTAGGCTTTTAACGGGCCGGATCTCATATGTGCCACTATTAGGCCCGGAGCGTGGCAGGCCATTAATGGACCGGATCAAATATGGGCTGTCATTTGGCCCAAAACATGGCAGCCAGTTAATGGGCCGGCCTACTAGGGTCCTCAAAATCTTGTGGGCCTACAGCTGGGCCGACCCATTAATGTCGGCGAAATCTCGTGGGCCTTTAGCTGGGCCGACCCATTATGACCCGCAAGAATCTTGTGGGCTTTACCTGGGCCGGCCCATTATGGCACACAAAAATCTTGTGGGCCTTTACCTGGGCCGGCCCATTATGGCCCGCAAAATCTTGTGGGCCTTTAGCTGGGCCAGCCCATTATGGCCCGCAAAATCTCGTGGGCCTTTAGCTGGGCCAGCCCATTATGGTCCGCAAAATCTTATGGGCCTTCAGTTGGGCCGGCCAATTTAAACTTGTTGGGCCGTGCCACATGTCGACATATCATAGGCGCCTATCTGACCCACTGACGAGCTGACACGTGTTTCGTCCGACCAATAAGAATTTTACACGTGGAAATTTTCCATTGGTCGGGGCTATTAACGGGTTATCGGATCCAAAACCCGACCCGATAGCTTAACAGCTTTCCGTTACGATGGATGCCACGTGTTGTTCACCCTTGACGAAAGCACTTCTGTGACGCGCGATTTATCATCATGGAAGTGGACACTTCCATGATGATAATTTTGGTAATGTCATGGAACACTTCTACGACAGTACAGGTATGACTATCTTGATTCTGTCATAAATTTGTCATGGATGTACATGCATGACAAAAAAAGCGACCTACTGTGACAAACACGTATCATCACGGAAGTGTATTTTTTTGTAGTGACGGTCTTATAATGAGCGGCATTAAACCTAGATTAGTGCATTCCTTAACGGAGTCTAACACGCTCTGGGTAGAGGAGCTCGACTCTGTACTCTGGGGGCTGCGGACCACACCGAATCGTAGTACCAGATATACACCCTTCTTTATGGTGTATAGCGCAGAGGCAGTCTTGCCCTGTGACATAATTCATGACTCACCTCGAGTGCGCATGTACGAAGAAAGAGAAGCCGAGCTCAATCGGCAGGACAGTCTGGACACCCTGGAGGAGGAGCACGACGTAGCCAAAGCCCGTTCCGCATTTTATCAGCAACAGGCTCGCAGATACCAAAGCAGAGAAGTACGGGCCAAAACTTATAACGTTGGCGAACTAGTTCTACACCTGCCGGATAAGAAAAAGAACAAGCTCGAGCCCAAATGGGAAGGTCCCTTCATTATTGACCAAGTTCTGACCGGTGGAGCGTACCATCTGCGGGATGCATCGACTAGTCGACTCGAGCCGAACCCATGGAACGCGGCCAGGCTCCGAAGATTCTACGCCTAGCACCAGACTCTATGTTAGTCCCCTCCCTTTGTCCATTTTTTGCATATACATTATCTGTCTTGTTTCTCTTTCTTTCTTCCTCTTATTATTTCTCTAGGCCTTCAAGGGTCACCTTGTGCCTCGCTTGCACATTACAGATGTGCTAGCCGCACTCTTCATACCTGGGGGCTTCTTTCACAGAAGCTTAAATTATTTATCTGGGCCTCATGCCCAACACATGTGTTATACTTCCACATGTACCTTTTTTCACCATTATATGCATCGATATGACTTAAGTTTTGGCCAAGCTGGGTTGCCTGGCTCTTGTATTTATGCCCTACGTTCCCGTTAATTCAGCTAGGGCATAAGGGGAGCACCTCTGTGATTGTTACTGCCGGGTCAGCCGGATGTGTACCTCAGACTGGGTGAAGCCGAAAGCTAGCATTCTTAAGGGAATATTCGGTCGGTGAACAAAAGATGATTTTTATTGTCCATATCTGCCCCCAGATGTTTTTCCTGCGTTTCCTATCGCAGTCCGGACATGCATTTTAGGGCATGCTTACCCAGGGGAAGGAACCCTTAACGGAACTATTCTCCCTGGAAGATGTTTCTCACTAGCCATGTAATATAACATAACTAGTTGGTCACTTGTCTGATAAAGAACTAATGACCCCTACGCCTGGTCTCCACACATACCCCGGTTCTTATATAACTGAGCGGGTATTCAGATACACTCCAGACTATTGGGCCCGGAGGTTGAAGCGAAAAGGTCCGCAACGATAAATGATCTACAATCCGGCTAGAAGGCATTATACATGTCTCTTTAATTACATAGTCATGCAGACTGACTAAATTCCTCTTCTATACCATCCAAAAGGCGGTCTAGCTTACAATCCTATTGGGAATACTTTGCGGCTAATTCTACTTGCCCATAAACTAAGCTAACGGGGATCTCTTTTCCGTCGGGCCCCACAGGTCCGACCTCGGCCATGTGATTCGGGTCTGCCTTGGTATACCGCGTCTTCACCATGGCCCAGGCTTCTCTGGCACCCTGTCAGCAGGCTGATATCTTCCATAATCGGAAGCGCCGCCGTGCTCCCTTGAGCTTCTCCGAAAGGTCTGCAACGCCCTCTGGCAGGGAGACGGACAGCCACAAGGCCTGGGCAACACCCTGCATCACCAACCGAACTTGTTCGTGCAGATGTGATAGCTCGAACAAAAGATCACCCGCAGACCCGGGCATCTCCTCCGTGAGACGACCCGTCAGCATACCTACAGACATAACGCTGTTAGTCGGCTTCTTCGCCGAACTCCTTTAAAAGGGTTCGTTCAAGCACTTACTGAAAATGCCGCGCCGGAGCCGCTTATTCTCCTTCTCGGAGTCTGCAAGATGGCCCCGAACGTCTTTTAGTTCCACGCTCAGCTTAATATTGGCATCTTGGAGATTGTTTTTCTCCTGCCTAACCTCAGTCAGCACGCGTTTGCCAGCCTCTAGCTGTCGCATAACATGCTGGTCCTCCGGAATCTCTCCGGATTCATCTGCAACATCTGTTGTTAGATCTGCAGCCATGCCGCACGTTATATGGTAACCATCATTCTTTAAAGTAAATGTTACCAGCAGGTGACTTTTTCGGTTCCTGCAATGCGGCCACAGCAGCCCGCAGTTGGGTCTTGCATTCCTCCAGCTCCTGTGACAGCCTAGTATTCTTCTCTGTAAGAACTTGCACAATAAAGATGATCCTTAAATCAGTTCTGCTAACTGCTTCAAGTCTCAGGGGCTACTGATACATATAAATCACCAGATTTACTCACCCGTACATCCTTTACATACTGATCTGTGGCTCTGGCTAGACCATCTTGAGCGGCATGGAGGTACGCCTCTCCAGAATTGAAGGCATCAAACGCCTCTGGTGAGAAACAAGCGTCACGGAGTACGGCCCGACGGCGCCTATGATTCATGGCGCTTTCTACTTCTGAGTTTGTAGAGGATAATCTATCCGCATCCTCTGTAGGGGGATTATCCGGCGCCTGCCCCATATCGGCTTCTACCTCCATGCCCGGTCCTGGCGCCCGACTGGTGGAAGCGTGATTGGCAATATCGCCGGACATATTCCGGCGAGTGTTTTTTCTGTTAAAGAAACACGGGCGTCATTACATTTCGAGAAAGACGACAACCACGGAGCGGGGTTTGTTATACCTTTGCGCCGGCGTCTCCGTCCTGACCGCCTTCCATTTTGGCCTACCTAGCCTCGGTGCCTCCTGTTGGCGCGTTGCTGCGGGTTCGGCAGGGCGTCCTGAATGCCTTCCCTATAAAAATGCCATGTGTATATGGTGGGTGAAGTGCCTCAAAGGGGATCCTAGTTTTGGAGTTGGGATTTTTGGTTTTTCTTACTTGCGATGCAGGGAGCAGTCCGGGATAGTCGGCCGTAATGGCCACCATGGCATCGTCGTAGCTTAACTGATAGAACTGCCGGTCTATCAGCTCCACAAATATAACCGAATCTTCTTCAAGTCCTGAGTCGAGGGCCCGGTCGGGGTCCTATGGTTGTGGAGAAGGGCTGCTGACCTCCTTTATGGCTTTTCGCAGTTCTTGCCGCAAAAATGGCAAGGTGAATACTCACGACAAAGAATCCGGGAAATATGGGAGCAGGGAGATATAACTTACCCAACTTGGAGGATTGTACATGGAGAATCCATCCCGTGGCTTGATGCGGGTGAACTCCTCCTCCTCACCCTTGAATAGTTCGGACAGAATTTTTGCTAGAGCGGCAGCATTGTCCGGACCCTTATGCCCGCAGCGGGCGGCGTCATCCGCCCCGTTATAACACCACAAGGGGTGCCCACGATATTGAAGTGGCTGCACTCCCCACATTATGCAAATTGACATAACTTCGATTATTGTCAATCCTGATTGAGCCAGTGCTTTGATCCGGTTCATCAGATAGAGGACTTCTCTGTTGTCTTCTGCCTGGGGGCTCCGTGGATGCCAACTTCGGCGCTTCTTCAGAGGAGCATTATTGAACTCAGGAAGAACCCGTCGAACAGAGTCCGGAAGGGGAATGTCCTTGAGGGAGTCCTGGATTAGGGGGTGTTCGGATAGCCGGACTATACCTTCAGCCGGACTCCTGTACTATGAAGATACAAGATTGAAGACTCCGTCCCGTGTCCGGATGGGACTTTCCTTGGCGTGGAAGGCAAGCTTGGCGATGCGGATATTCAAGATCTCCTACCATTGTAACCGACTCTGTGTAACCCTAACCCTATCCGGTGTTTATATAAACCGGAGGGTTGTAGTCCGTAGGCAATCAACTCCATACACAACAATCATACAATAGGCTAGCTTCTAGGGTTTAGCCTCCTTGATCTCGTGGTAGATCTACTCTTGTACTACCCATAGCATCAATATTAATCAAGCAGGAGTAGGGTATTACCTCCATCGAGAGGGCTCGAACCTGGGTAAAACAAAGTGTCCCCTGTCTCCTGTTACCATCCGGCCTAGACGCATAGTTCGAGACCCCCTACCCGAGATCCACCGGTTTTGACACCAACATTGGTGCTTTCATTGAGAGTTCCTCCGTGCCGTCGCAATCAGGAAGGATGCCTTCTCCCATCTTTAAAGACGGCACCGTTGCTAAGGGAGCCTTGGTTGTCGACCAAACCCTCCGGCTAGGTGATTTCCTCATGACCGCCTGTTCGGCTGTTGCACCGATGGTGACCTCTCGGGTCATCAAAAGCAACCTACACGTCAACTCGGAGCTCATCGAGCAGCTAGATCCGATAGAGCTCTCTTCCGTAAACGAGCTCTTGGATCGCATCGCCGCTCTGGGGGTCGCTACGGATTACGAATAGGTTGGGCTTAAACCCGATCTAAGAGAAATTAACTCTCCCCAAGTCACCCACGACGTTGCCGTGGTAGAGGCGCAGTGCGGCGACCCTTCATCTATTTTAAGGACTAGCTACGTCCGAATTCCCGACCCCTCCAAGCCGGATACCCACGGAGAGGAGGATGTAACTCAAGACCTGAGCTTAGGATCAGGCAACGGGATAGATTCATTGGACAACATCCAAGAATCCGAACTTCAGAGTTCGGAAACTCTTCGGCCTCCGAATCTTGGATTGGGTGAGGTTTCAGATTCAATGACACCCGCCCACCCGAACATAAGCGATCTCTCCCAAATCAGGCAGAGGCCCGAGGAAACAGTACATCATTACTGGGCCAGATTCCTCCTGGTTATGAACAGGATAAAGAATTGCCGCGAGGGAGATGCAATCTCAATTATCTGCAGTAATTGCACGGACGAGGGAATCCTTAACGCCGTAAGTCTTCGTGATATTACACGCTTCGCTGACTTGGCGTCCATAGTACGAAAATACTGTGCGATGGAAAGGGCCTGGAAAACTGAAATAAAATTTTGGGATAATCCGGCCTTGAATAGTAATCCCATCCGAACTAAGAGGGTGCACCATCATAGGACACCCGGGATAAACACCAAAAAGCCAAAACCCTCTACAGGGCATGGAACCGTACTGGAAAGGTGGCTTGATGGACCCTGTAGAATTCATAGTACAGAGGACGCCACACCAACTCACAGCCTTAGAGCATGTTGGATACTCCGGCAGGTGGCCAAAATTGGCGAGGACCTCTTAATTCTGGAGGCCGCAGAAAACCAGCCCGAGGACACCAGTACCATTCTCACAGTCTTCGAGACTTTCGCATCAAACAATGTGCAAAAAAGAACACTCCACAGCCTCGCCGAAGTCTATCAAGTTGCAACAATAAATCCATGGAGTGACACTGCTATTACCTTCAACGCAAGTGATGAACCTAAATTCCGAACAGCCCGAGCACCAGCCGCATTGGTCCTCAGTCCCATAGTGGACGGCTTTCGCCTCACCAAGGTGCTCATGGATGGAGGCAGCGGACCGAACCTCATTTATGAGGAAACCCTTCAAAAAATGGAAATAGACTGGAACCACGTCGAGCAAAGCAGCACAACCTTTAGAGGAATAATCCCCAGTCGGCAAGCGCGCTGCACAGGAAAAATCACACTAGATGTGGTGTTCGGCACGCCGGATAATTACAGGTCCGAAGAAGTCACGTTTCAGGTGGCCCCGTTTAAAAGCGGACATCACGCTTTACTGGGACAGGAAGCATTCACAATCTTCCAAGCAATACCCCATTACGGGTACATGAAGCTTAAGATGCCCGGGCCGAACGGAATTATCACTCTACCTAGTGATCCGGACATAGCACTCCCCGCCGAAAACAAGATGGCCGCATTAGCCCTTGAAGCACTATCCGAAACCTTAGCGGCCGAAGAACTGACTGCGTTGCGCTCCACGGTTAACAGGGATGATGTGATACTCGATAAGAGATCCAAATCCACATCCTTCAAGCCAGCTGACGAAATAGTCAAATTCCAGGTCCATCCAATGGACCCCAATAAAACAGCTTCCATCGGGGCACGACTGGACCCTGATGTAGACGCCGCACTATCAGAGTTCCTATGAGAGAACTGGGACATTTTCACCTGGCACCCTTCAGACATGCCAAGGATCCCACGCAGGCTGGCCGAACACAGCTTAAATATCCTAAAAGGATTCAAACCTGTCAAACAAGCCCTTCGGCGTTTTTCCGAACCCAAGAGACAGGCTATGGGAGAAGAACTAGCCAAGCTATTGGAGGCCGGATTCATTAGAGACATAAAACATCCGGACTGGCTAGCAAACTTGGTGATGGTACCAAAGAAGGACAAATCCTGGCGCCTGTGTGTCGATTTTAAAGACCTTAACAAGGCTTGCCTAAAGGATCCCTTCCCCCTCCCCCGTATCGATCAAATTATCGATGCCACCGCAGGACACGACTCATTGTGTTTCCTCGACGCATACTCCGGTTACCATCAAATCAAGATGGCAGAATCAAACCAAGCTGCAACAGCATTCATCACACCATACGGCCCATTCTGCTTCAACACAATGCCCTTCGGGCTGAAAAACACTGGCGCAACATATCAGCGCATGATCCAGACATGTCTGGCAAATCAGATCGGCAAAATAGTGGAGGCGTATGTGGATGATGTGGTCGTCAAATCAAGACATGTCGAATATCTAATAGACGACTTGAGGCTTACATTCGATAACCTTCGAAAATATGACATCAAGCTCAACCCGGAAAATGCGTCTTCGGCATTCCAGCCGGAAAGCTCTTGGGCTTCATTGTATCCGGTAGAGGAATTGAAGCAAACCCAGCCAAGATCCGAGCTTTGTCACAATTGGATGTCCCAAAGGACCTTAAACAAATACAAAAATTAACCGGATGCGTGGCGGCTTTAAGCCGCTTCATCTCCCGCTTAGGAGAAAAGGCACTACCCCTCTATCGCCTCCTTCGGTGCACCGAACACTTTGAGTGGACGGAGGCCGCCACGAACGGACTTGATGAAATAAAAGCCATATTGGCAACAAACCCAGTCCTGGCAACGCCAAACACCGGCGAACCAATGTTATTGTACATTGCAGCAACACATCAAGTTGCCAGTGCAGTGCTCGTTGTCGAGCGGGAAACGGATGGACACAAATTCCACCTTCAAAGGCTGGTCTACTACGTATCCACTGTCCTCACTCCATGCAAATCACGGTACCCGCATTATCAAAAGATTGCATACGCGGTATTCATGGCATCCCGGAAGCTACGACACTACTTTCAAGAGTGTTCCATAATAGTAGCCTCGGAAGTACCACTCAACGATATTATCAACAACCGCGACGCAACGGGCCGGATTGCAAAATGGGCCATCGAGCTCCTCCCGTTCGATATAACCTATAAGCCACGGTGAGCTATTAAATCGCAAGTTTTGGCCGACTTCGTCGCAGAATGGATGGAGGCCGAGCTCCCTAAAGAGTACGACACATATTCAAACTGGATTATGCATTTCGACGGCTCCAAAATGTTGGCCAGACTGGGGGCTGGCATCGTCCTGACGTCCCCCACAGGAGACACAGTCCAATATGTGCTCCAGATCATGTACATGGATTCCAACAATGCAGCCGAATATGAGGCCCTCCTACATGGTCTTCGGATAGCAGTATCCATGGGTATCCAGCGCCTAGAGGTACGCGGGGATTCAAACCTCGCGATATCCCAAATAAATGGGGACTTCGACGCGAAGGACCAAAAAATGGCAGCTTACCACAACGCCGTCCTAAAAATATCAGCTCGGTTCGAAGGGCTAGAGTTTCACCATATAGCCCGAGAAAACAATCAAGCAGCGGACGTCCTGGCATGCATCGGAGCAAAACGCGATGCAGTCCCCCCCAACATCTTTTTGGAAAGATTGTTCAAGCCATCCGTAGCATGGGAGGGGGAACCCACAAATAACAGCCCGGACCCAGCCGCACCACTCGACGCCGAACAATCTGACACAATTGAAGGCTCTGCCAATGAAATTACACCTTCATCCCACGTAATAATGGTGGTCATCGCCCCGTGGACAGAACCATTCCTAGCCTACCTTACTAGGCAGGAACTCCCGGAGGACCAAAATGAGGCCCGCCGCATAGTGCGGCGATCTAAAGCCTATAGAGTCCATGAGGGAGAGCTTTATAAGAAAAGCACTACCGGAGTCCTTCAAAGGTGCATCTCCGAAGAGGAAGGGCGGAACCTTCTGGCTGAAATTCATGCCGGACTCGGTGGTCACCACACTGCTGTTCGGTCCCTTGTTAGCAAGGCTTTCCGTACATGCTTTTATTGGCCGACGGCCCGGGCAGACGCTCAGGACTTAGTCCAACGATGCACTGGTTGCCAACTTTTTGCCAACCAAAGCCATATGCCACCCACCGCACTCCAAACTATACCCATCACCTGGCCTTTTGCGGTCTGGGGGCTTGACATGGTCGGACCACTTAAAGGTGGGCCCGATAGAAAAAAATACATACTGGTCATGGTGGATAAATTCACCAAATGGATAGAAGCCAAGCCTGTTAAAACGGCCGAATCCGGACCTGTGATAGACTTATATCCGGGGTTGTACACCGTTATGGCGTCCCCCACAGCATCATAACCGATAACGGTACAAACTTTACCGCCGACGAGGTAAAACTCTGGTGCAAAAACATGGGCATCAAGCTCGATTATGCTTCCGTCTATCACTCACAAACCAACGGTCAGGTCGAACGTGCAAATGGTCTTATCATGAGCGGCATTAAACCCAGACTGGTGCGGTCCCTCAAGGAATCTCACACGCACTGGGTAGAGGAGCTCGACTCCGTGCTATGGGGGCTGCGGACCACGCCAAATCGCACCACCGGATACAAACCATTTTTATGGTGTACGGCGCAGAGGCAGTTCTGCCCTGCGACATAATTCATGACTCACCTAGAGTGCGCATGTAGAAAGAAAGAGAAGCCGAGCTCGATCGGCAGGACAACTTGGACGCCCTGGAGGAGGAGCGTGACGTGGCAAAAGCCCGTTCCGCATTTTATCAACAGTAGGCCCGGAGATATCAAAGCAGAGAAGTACGGGCCAAAAATTACAATGTTGGCGAACTAGTTCTACGCCTGCTGGATAAGAAAAAGGACAAACTCAAGCCCAAATGGGAAGGTCCATTCATAATCGACCAAGTCCTGACTGGCGGGGCGTACCGCCTGCGAGATGCGTCGGATAACCGACTCAAGCCGAACCCGTGGAATGCCACCTGTCTCCGAAGATTCTATGCCTAGCGCCGGACTTTGTGTTCGTCTCCTTCCTCTGTCCATTTTTTGCATTTTTCTGTCTTACATTTCTCTCCCTCCCCTCTTTTCTTTTATAGCCCTTAAAGGCTTATCTAGTGACGTGCCACTGGCGCTCATTAAACCTGGGGGCATCTTTAACAGAAGCTTATTTATACGGGCTTCATGCCCAACACATGCGTCAAACTTCCGCATGTACCTTTTTCTTCACCATTATATGCATCGATATGACTTAAGTTTTGGCCAAGCTAGGTTGCCTGGCTCCTGTGCTTACCCCTACGTTCCCGATTGTTCGGCTAGGCGGTAAAGGGAGCACCTCTGTGATTGTTACTGCCGGGTCAGCCGGATGTGTACCTCAGACTGGGTAAAGCCGAAAGCTAGCATTCTTAAGGGAATATTCGGTCAGTGAGATAAAAGATGATCTTTTTACTCATTTTATGCGCCCCCAGATGCTTTTTTCTGTGTCTTTTTACACAGTCCGGACATGCACTTTAGAGCATGCCTCCCAGCGAAAGGAACCCCTAACGGAACTATTCTCTCTGGAAGATGTTTCTTACTAACCATGTAATATAACATAACTAGTTGGGCACTTGTCTAATAAAGCACTAATGACCCCTATGACTGGTCTCCACGCATACCACGGTTCTTATATAACCGCTATGGTATTCGGACACACTCCGGACCGTCAGGCCCCGAGGTTGAAGCGAAAAGGTCGGCAACGACAAACGATCTACAATCCGGCTAGAAGGCATTACACACGTCAATTCAAAATTACATAGTCATTCTGACTGATTGTATTCCTCTTCTATACCATCTAACAGGCTGTCTAATTTACAGTCCTGCTGGGAATACTTCGCGGCCAACTCTACTTGGCCGTATACTAAGCTCACAGGGATCTCCTTCCTGTCAGGCCCCACTGGTCCGACCTCGGCCATGTGGTTCGGGTTAGACTTCGTAAAACGGGTCTTCACCATGGCCCAGGCTTCCCTAGCGCCTTGTCGGCAGGCCGATATCTTCCACAACCGGAAGCGCCGCCGAGCTCCCTTTAGCTTCTCCGCAAGCTCTCCAAGGCCCTCGGGCACGGAGTGGGCAGGCCATAAGGCTTGGGCAACACCTCGCATCGCCTGCCGAATTCGCTCGTACAGTTGCGTGAGTTCGGGAAGAAGGTCACCTGTAGAACCGGGCATCTCCTCTTCAGGACAACCTGTGAGCATACCAACAGACATTACTCTGTTAGTCGACTTCCTCGCCGAACTCTTTTTTCAAAGTTCGTTCAAGCACTTACTAAAAATGCCACGTCGAAGCCGCTGATTCTCCTTCGTGGAGTCCGACAGCTGGCCACGAACATCTTTAAGTTCGACGTCCAGCTTGGTGTTGGCATCCTGAAGATCATTCTTCTCTCACCTCACCCTTGTCAACATACTCTCACCGGCCTTTAGCTGGCGTAAGAGTTGTTGCTTGTCCGGATCGAGTCCGGCGCCATCTGCAATATGATCTGTCAGATTTGCACCCACACTGCACAATACTAATCTTTCAAAGTGTATCTTACCTGAGGGGGTCTCTTTGGACTCCCCTGCTGCGGCTAGTGTGGCCTCTAGTTGGGCCTTGCACTTTTCCAGCTCCTAGGACAGTACAGTATTCTTCTCTGTAAGAACCTGCATATTAAATGATCCTTAAATCAGTTGCTCTAACTGTTTCAAGTCTCGGGGCTACTGGTATATATATATTTGACCAAAATTTTCTTACCTGTATGTCTTTTACATACTGCTCCGTGGCTCTGGCTAAACCATTTTGAGCGGCATGGAGGTACGCATCTCCCGAATTAAAGGCATGTAAAGCCTCTTGGGAGAAACAAGCGTCGCGTAGAACTGTCCGGCGACGCCTGTGGTTCATGGCACTCTCCACTTTAGAATTTGTGGCAGATAGCCTGTCCTCATCCTCTGTCGGAGGAGCGTCCGGTACGCGCCTTGTGCTCGCCTCCGCTTCCTGGCCAGCCGTTGGAGCCTGGCTGGTGGAGGCGCGATTGGCAACCTCTCCGGATGTAGTCCGGTGAGGTCTCTTCGTTCTGAAGATAGCACAAATGTTAATATGCCCTGACAGAATAACACCAGGGAAACAGAGGGTGCGCTATACCTTTGCACCGACATCTCAGTCCGGACTTCATTCCTTTTTTCCCACGGGGCCCTGCGGCCCCTCGTTGGCTAGCCGCCGCAGGTTCGGCCTCCTGCCTTGGAAAACTCCCCTGCAAAACACGGTTGTCGTCAGAAACACCGAAATACGCGAGAGTGCAATCTCTCTCAAGGGAATGAGACTCCGGCTTCTGTCACCTGGGAGGCCAGGATTAACCCTGGGTAATCAGCCGTGATGGCTACCAAGGTATTGTCCTTGCTTAGCTGATGGAACACCCCGTCGATAAGCTCCACCGATATGTCCGGATCCTCTTCGGAGTCCGGATCGAGGGACCATTCTGGGTCCTCGGGCTATGGAGGGCGGCTGTTTATATCCTTTACCTCCTGTCGCAGTTCCTGCACTAAAGTCGTTAGACTACATATCTAACCGTGGGAGTATAGAACAAACGGGCAAGCGCAATTATTCACTTACCCAACTTGGAGGATCGTACATAGTAAATCCGGCCTGCGGATTGACGCGAAGGAATTCCTCCTTTTCTCCCTTATACAAAGAGGATAAGATCTTTACTAAGGCGGCGGCTGAGTCCGACCCCTTACGACCGTAACATGTGGCGTCATCCTCCCCGTTGAAATCCCACATGGGGTGGCCTCTATATTGAAGCGGCTGCACCCCCCGCATAATGCATG
Organism: Triticum aestivum; assembly: GCF_018294505.1. NCBI lineage: Eukaryota > Viridiplantae > Streptophyta > Magnoliopsida > Poales > Poaceae > Triticum > Triticum aestivum. The sequence continues at coordinate 521,381,436 of NC_057809.1, read as the reverse complement.
CGGCCTTGACTCCAATCATGGTTAGTCCGGAATGATCCAACAGTCTTATCCGGCCCATCAGGTAAAGGACGTCTCTATCACTTTCTCTCTGAGAGCTCCACGGACGCCAGCTCAAGCGTTTCTTCAATGGAGCACTGTTGAACTCAGAGAGACCGACCCGGATAGGGTCCGGTAGCGGGACGGCATCTATGTAAAACCATTCCGAAGGCCAGTCCTCGGATGCCTTCTTTGGGGTTCCGGATAGGTATCCGGTCCCGGCGATGCGCCATACTTCGGCTCCGCCCACTTGATATATAGACCCCTTTTCAGAGCGGGGCACCAGGCAGAATAACCTCTTCCACAGCACGAAATGAGCCTAAACGCCTAAAATAGCTTGCAAAGGGCGACGAAACCCGCAATGGGTAATACGGAGGCGGGCGTGAGATTGTGCAGCTGGAGGTCGTAGAACTCCAGAAGCCCGCAGAGAAATGGGTGAATTGGAAATCCCAGTCCCCTTATTAGATAGGGGACGAGGCACACCCACTCTCCTTTAGAAGGATTGGGGGTGCTCTCCGCTTGTTTTCCGCCATTATAGGTGGCGAGACCGGCTTGGACCGGGACCATGTATGCCTGAGGGAGGAATCCCTTGGCCTGAAGTGACACTAACTTGCTATGCTGGATGGTGCAACTCTCCCAGTCCCCGGGTTTGGGACTGGAGGGGCGAGGGGAGGAGCTGTGATGGCTGGTCATTATGGAATGGACCTTTGCTGGAAGCGCTCTGATGATAACTCACGGAAAGGAGAAGATGTGGTTTGGACCTAAATCCCCATCCCGTTAAATAGGCGGCTCGTTTATACGGCTAGGGGTGTGGATGTAAAAACACCCCGGCTTTTCGCATTTGTTTGAACACGTGGAAGACGACCATTATTGGGCATGGAAGCCGAGGAGCACTACATTACAAAAATCGGACATTATTCCTACAGGTACACAAGATTTGGAGAAGAACCCGCCTTGCAATGCCGAACAATCTGCGCGTCGGACTCGTCGTCATTGAAGCCTGGTTCGGGGGCTACTGAGGGAGTCCTGCATTAGGGGGTGTTCGGATAGCCGGACTATACCTTCAGCCAGACTCCTGGACTATGAAGATACAAGATTGAAGACTTCGTCCCATGTCCGGATGGGACTTTCCTTGGAGTGGAAGGCAAGCTTGGCGATGCGAATATTCAAGATCTCCTACCATTGTAACCGACTCTGTGTAACCCTAACCCTATCCGGTGTCTATATAAACCGGAGGGTTGTAGTCCATAGGCAATCAACTCCATACACAACAATCATACCATAGGCTAGCTTCTAGGGTTTAGCCTCCTTGATCTCGTGGTAGATCTACTCCTGTACTACCCATATCATCAATATTAATCAAGCAGGAGTAGGGTATTACCTCCATCGAGAGGGCCCGAACCTAGGTAAAACAAAGTGTCCCCTGTCTCCTGTTACCATCCGGCCTAGACGCACAGTTCGGGACCCCCTACCCGAGATCCGCCGGTTTTGACACCGACAGTCCTCAATATAAAACCATTCTTAAGGCCAGTCTTCGGACGACTTCTTCGGGGTACCGGACAGGTATCCGGTATCGGCGATGCGCCATATTTCGACTCCGCCCACTTGATAAAGTGACCCCCTCGGTGTGCGAGGGACGAGGCAAAATAGCCTCTTCCACAGCTCGAAGTGAGCCTCATAGCGCAAGAGCAACTCGCAGAGAGAAACATAGCCGGCAATGTGTAGAAGGGAGGCAGTGGTGAAATTGTGTAATTGGAGGCCGTAGAACTCCAGGAACCCGCGGAGGAACGGATGAATTGGAAATCCGAGTCCCCTTAGTAACTAAGGAACAAGGCAGACCCATTCCCCCATAGAGGGACAGGGAAAGCTCTCCGCTTGCTCCCCGCCATTTTAGGTGGCCCGGCTCGAACGGGCACCATATACGCCGGAGGGAGAAATCCCTTAGTCTGAAGTTCGACTAATCGACTGTGCGGGACTGGACACCTCTCCCAATCACCGGGCTTAGGGCTACGGGGGCGGGAGGAGGAGCTGCGGAGGTCGGCCATGCTGGAATGGATCTTCCCGAAACGCGCTCTGATGGATTCTCGCTGGGGGAGGATGGTATGGATTGGATCTAAGGATCCCCATCCCTTTAATAGACAATTTATTTATCTGGCTAGGGGGGCAAATGTAAAAATTCCATGGCGCCTCGTATTCATTCAACGCATGGGAGATAGCCCTTATTGGGCACAGAAGCCAAGAGGTTCAACATTTATGGGGCTGGACACTGCTTACAAACACTTGAAATTGGAGAAGAACCCGCCTTGCAATGCCGAAGACAATACTGCGCGCCGGACTCGTCATCATTGAAGCTTGGTTCGGGGGCTACTGAGGGAGTCCTGGATTAGGGGGTATCCGGACAGCCGGATTATTTCCTTTGGCCGGACTGTTGGACTATGAAGATACAAGATTGAAGACTTCGTCTCGTGTCCGGATAGGACTCTACTTGGTGTGGAAGGCAAGCTAGGCAATGCGGATATGTATATCTCCTCCTTTGTAACCGACCTTGTGTAACCCTAGCCCCCTCCGGTGTCTATATAACCCGAGGGTTTTAGTCCGTAGGACAACATACAATCATACCATAGGCTAGCTTCTAGAGTTTAGCCTCTCTGATATCGTGGTAGATCAACTCTTGTAATACCCATATCATCAAGAATAAATCAAGCAGGACGTAGGGTTTTACCTCCATCAAGAGGGCCCGAACCTGGGTAAAACATCCTGTCCCCTGCCTCCTGTTACCATCTGCCTAGACGCACAGTTCGGGACCCCCTACCCGAGATCCGCCGGTGTTGACACTGACAGCCATAGTAAATAGTTAAAACCCACTAGCATGTGTAGGAGTTGATTGAGCCATGTTGTGTTCCTACCATGCCATGCCTGATATTGCTTAGAGTTGTGTCAGGTCTGATTCATCGGGAATGAATTGGAGTGTTACGATATGTTCTGGTGCTGAGAGTTAAGCGTGTGAACACGATTTGGTAAAGGTAGTGGTGAGAGGCCATGTAGGAGTACATGGTGGGTTGTCTCACTGGAACCGTCCTTAAGCACCGAGTTCCGTGTATGTCATCCAATGACTAGTTACTACCACACATTGGAATGCTTAAGTGCTCCTCTCGACTTATTAACCAACTTGATCTCTATCCAGGAGTTGCAATTAGTTTCTAGTGTTTGTAGGTAGTGTTAGTAGTCTACCAAGTGGCACCCGGCCAGGTGGGCTCGGGACAGACTAGGCATAGTGGCACGGTGTACCAAGTGGCACCTGGATGATGGGCTTGGGAACCCTGCTCACATCGTTTGGGGCCGTGAGCGACACCCCCGGCCGGATCTCCTTGCGGATGGAACCCGAATAGGCGATAAACCTGGATGAGAGACTTGTGTGGTTAGTCAGGTCATGGCCGACACCCTCGCCAGGCTTCCGCTTGAAGGTTGCCGAGGTTCATGACATGTACATGGTGGTAAGTGGCGAGAGCGTGTGTGAAGAAGTACACCCCTGCAGGGTTATCATGATCTATTCGAATAGCCGTGTCCTCGGTTATGGACTTCTTGGATGCTTACGTGGTACATAGACAACTTGAAGTGGATACTCTAAAATGCTCAAGACAAGTGCGAGTGCTATGGATGGCCTTCTCGCAGGGAGATGGGAATGAATCCATAGTAGTGTATTGATGTGGTGATTAGTGGACTCGTGTACGATGCCTCACCTCAAAGAAGTTTCTCGTAGTCGTAGAACAGGATAGCCACTGAGTCAAAGCTGGCTTGCTGCAAGTAAACCGCACATTACCTTCTTGATACAAATGCATGTATGATAGGATCTAATGTAAGTCTTGCTGAGTACCTTTGTACTCATGTTTGATTTATTTATGTTTTGCTGGTGAGACAGCTGTCTCACTAGTAGTTCCGCTTGGACTTCGACGAGTAGCTTGTTTTACCTCAGCTACGATCTTGTACCCTTTGGAGGGTCTTGTAGATAGTCAGGCTGTTCAGCCCTTTTCTTTTGTAGTTGTCTGACTCAGACATGTAATGCTTCCGTTGCATGTATGCTCTGAATGATGGGTCATGAGACCTCTGTTTGTATTAATGCTATGTGGCTCTTCTGAGCCTTTATCTATATGAGTTTGAGTTATGTTGTGATGCCACGTTGTACAACACATACTTGCATGTTATGCGTACGTGTGACGTGTATTGCTATGTGTGGGATCCGACAACCTAGTTGTTTATCCTTGGTAGCCTCTCTTATGGGGAAATGTAGTCTAGTGCTTCCACTGAGCCATGGTAGTCTGCTACATCCTGGTTTACCGGAGTCCTTCTATCCCAGCACTACTGCTCTGGAACACTTAGACTGGCCGGCATGTGATTCACTTCATTCCTGTGTCTGTCCCTTTGGGGAAATGTCACGCGGTGACATCCGGAGTCCCGCTTAGCCTGCTACAGCCCGGGTTCCCGGAGTCCTGTTAGCCCAGTTGCTACAGCCCGGATTCACACGCTGCTGACCGACATACTCGATGTTGTTTCATGTATGCATGTCCATGTAAGTTAGTGCCACTTTGGGTTCACGACTAGTTATGTCGGCCCGGGTTCTCTGTCATATGGATGCTAGCGACACTATCATATACGTGAGCCAAAAGGCGCAAACGGTCCCGGGCCATGGTAAGGCGACACCCGTGGGAATACCGTGCGTGAGGTCGCAAAGTGATATGAGGTGTTACGTGCTAGATCGATGTGACTTAGAATCGGGGTCCCGACAGCTTTGGTATCAGAGCCTGACTGCCTGTAGGATTACCAAGGCAACCTGGTCGAAGTTGAGTCTAGAAATTCTTTAGCTATATAGGGGAATTGATTGTGGAAGGGAACATAAGGCTCTTTTACTCCTTATACCTCATGCCTTATGATCTGAGTCATCCTATCTTTCCTACGGGGTTAAGGAAGTAGGCTTTCTCTTCCATCTATCAGGATCATGTGTTACTACTCTGTAGTCTCTTAGGATTGGTTGATCAGAGTCATATCCCAGTTCGAGTATTTCCGTGTAGTCTGTTTAGTACTATCACAGAACCTTGAGTGATGATGTTGAGTATGGTGCTACCCCATCTTTTGCAGAATGTCTCATTTTGAGCATTTTACTGCCGTTATGCTGCCGGAATTGTCCTAGGAGTTCGAGAGATACTAATTTCTTGTGCTACCTTCTGCATCCTATAGTTGATGTTGACTCCGTCCTTGGTTTTGTTTCTCAGGATGTCGTCAGCACCGAAGTTCTGTTGCTCGTAGTCGGAACCACGGAGATGGTAGGGATGAGGATCCTCCCGACTAGTCTTCGTTGGCAGAGTTCATGTTAGATATGGAGAGGAAGAAGCGTGAGTCTAACCGCTTATTAGCACGTATCAAGGAGAACACCGCACCCCAGTGCAAAGAGTCAGCGACCATCTATGATTTCATTGATCTGAACCCACCCACCTTCCATCATTCCATTGAGCCACTCGATGCAGATGACTGGCTCCATAGTGTCACTATCAAGCTGCGTTCTGCGAACGTAGCTGAAGGTGACAAGGTCACCTATGCTGCTTATCATCTAGAAGGTCCTGCTAGTCTTTGGTGGCAGAACTATGAGGCTATGCTTCCAGTTGGCCAGATACCCACATGGAGAGATTTCACTGAGGCTTTTCACGAGCATCACATACCTCAGGCTCTCATTGACCGCAAGAGAGAAGAGTTCTGTAGTTTCACCCAGGATAAGATGGTTGTTGATGCTTATAGTAGAGAGTTTGAGAACCTCACCCGCTATGCTACTGCCAGGACCCCGATTCCAAGACACATCGATCTAGCCGGAAACACCTCATATCACATTGCGGCCTCACGCACGGTATCCCCACGGGTGTCGCCTTACCATGGCCTGGGACCATTTGCGCCTTTTGGCTCACGTATATGATAGTGGCGCTAGCATCCATATGAAAGAGAACCCGGGCCAACATGGCTAGTCATGAACCCAAAGTGGCACAGACCTATGGAGACAGGCATACATGAATCACATCGAGCATGTCGGTCATCAGCGAGTGAATCCGGGCTGTAGCACTGGGCTAACAGGACTCCGGGGAACCCGGGCTGTAGAAGGCTAGGCAGGACTCCGGAAGTCACCGCGTGACATTTCCCCAAAGGGACAGACATAGGAACAAAGTGAAACACATGCCGGCCAGTCAAGTGTCCTGAGCAGTAGTGCTGGGCTAGCAGGACTCCGGTGAACCGGGCTGTAGCGAACTACTATGGCTCAAGGAGCACTAGACTACATTTCCCCATAAGAGAGGCTGCCAAGGATAAACAACCAGATTGTCGGATCCCACACATACCAAGCATTTCAATCATACACACAATATGCTCGATATGTGCAAATACAACATGGCATCACAACAAAACTCTACAAACTCAAGTACTTTATTTAAAGGCTCCAGAGAGCCATACATAACATGTTCATACAGGTAGGGGTCACATGACCCGACACTCAAGTCATACAAGCATACAAGCACATGCGGAAGCAAATAGTCTGAGTACAGACACTAGAAAGAAAGAAGGCCTGTCGAAGCATGTCTATCTACATAGGGCCCTCCATGGCTAGGATCAGCACCTGGGTGGCAAGTTACTCATCGACGTTGAGGTCTACATAAAACCCATCGGAGGGGGCAGTGTTGTCATCTGAAAACAGTAATTAAAGCAAACATGAGAACAAAGGTACTCAACAAGTCTTACAACAGAACCTACTATACATGCTCATTCTCAAGAAGGTGGTGGAGTTATTGCAGCAAGCCAGCTTTGACTCTTGGCTAAGCTATCCCACAGGACACCACTAGTAAAATAGTTTCCGCACATGAGTCCACTAATCACCAACACAATACTCCACCAGGGATCCTCCCTCGTCATCCTATGAGAGGGCCATCCTCGATACTCAGACTTATCTTGAGTCTTTTAGTAGTAACCATTTACTTGTCTATGAACTGTATAGGTAACCAAGTAGTCCTTTACCGCGGACGCGGCTATTCGAATAGATGATGTTAACCCTGCAGGGGTGTACTTCTTCATACACGCTCTCACCACTTACCGTTGTTTACATGACATGTACTCGGCAACCTTCAAGCGGAAGCCCAACGAGGGTGTCGTCCACGGCCTACCTAAACACTCAAGTCTCTACTCTAGGTTTATCGCCTATCCAGGTTCCATCCGCAGGGAGTCCGGCCGAGGTTTCAACATACGGCCCTGAACAATGTGAACAGGGTTCCCGAGACACCAAACGGGTGACTCGGTACACCGTGCCACGGTGTATCTACCGCATCATAGCCCACCCCTAGGGTCAACGCTACGCACGGCCGCCAACACATAACCTACAAACACCAGAAACTAATTGCAACTCCTGGACAGAGTACTATGGTGATTAAGAAGCCGAGAGGGTCAATTAAGGATCCCAATGCATGGTAGTAGCTGATTCTTAAATCACACATACAGATCTCAGTTCTTAGGGACGGCCTCAATGAAACAACCCACCATGTACTCCTACATGGCCTCTCATCGATACCTTTACCAAATCATGTTCAACACATCACTCACATTACTGACATAATCATTTCACTCTAGCCCATCGCCCAGATGAACCAGACCTGACACAACTCTAAGCATAGCAGGCATAGCAAGGTAGGAAACACATACATGACTCAATCAACTCCTAGACATGCTAGTGGGTTTCATCTAGTTACTGTGGCAATGACAGGTCATGCAGAGGATAATGGTTCAACTACCGTAGCACACAGCAGTTTGAAACATTGTTGTCTTAATGCAGTAAATGAGAGCAGAGGCGAGAACATGGGATTGTATCGATATGATCAATGGGGCTGCTTGCCTGATGGAGTGGTAGTAGGGTACTGCCCTTCGGTTGGATACTCGGAGATATCCTCGGAGGAAGAACCTACCACAAAAGACACACAAAATATAATCAACACATGGCAATATGCAACAATATGATGCATGCTATGACATGGCAAAATGAGGTGTCCTGCCTAATGCAATGTGAAACAAGTTGAAATGGGTCCATTTGAATCAAAGATTCAAATGGAAGCTTAAGTTCTTATGCATAATAAGTGTATTAGCTTGTTTCACCTAAACAGCAAGGTTAAAGTGTTTTGTCATGCATGAAACCATTACAGATGGAAACACTGAATTTTTCTGATCATTTTTCATATATAATTTGTTTGATTTGGAGCTATGGTTGATTTTCTATGATTTTTAGAAGTTTTGGCTATTTTCTGGAATTTCCTATATAAGAATAAATCCAGACATTAAATAACTGCGTCAGCACTGTGTCACTGTGACGTCAGCGAGTCAAAGGCGCCAGCCCAGGTCAAACCTGACGGCTGGGACCACACGTCAGTGAAACAGCTAATTAACAGGGTTAAGTTAATACTAACTAAGTGTCAGTGGGGCCTGGGCCCGCATGTCAGTGACCTAAACTAACTAAAATTAGTTAGTGCTAACCCTAGGTTAATTAGCAGAGGGGGCCCACTTGTCATAGACTCAGGGGGAGTCAACCTAGGCCCACCCAGTCAAAGTCAACGGGTCAAACCCGTCGGCGTTGGTCCATGGCTCGACGCCGGCGACGACAGACGCGACGGAGAGCGTCGGGTTTTGCCCACAGTCGACCAAATCGACTGCGGTTTGGTCTTACATGTAGCTGGGGCTTGTGGGTATCTGGTAGGCCAAGCGGGAGGAGCTGGGGTGGTCGGAGAAGGCGCCAGCGACGAGTTTGGCGGCGGCCGGAGCTCGGGTTCGTGCGAGCGTGGCGCTAGAGCAAGCAGGCGAGCGCGTAGAGGGGCTAGGCGGCCTCCTGGAGGCACCAAGAGTGCGATGCGGTGCAAGGGCGCGGGTGGTTCGAGCTCGGGTCATGGCGGCGATAAAGCTGGGCGGCAGTGGGTTTCGATCATCGGCGAAGTGGCAGCTACGGCGTGCAAACAAGAAAACGGAGAGGGGGAGGAGGAGCAGCAACTCACAGTGGTTGCAGCAGGCGTCGAAGCGAGCTCAGGGAAGCTCGGGAGGCGGCGAATCGTCGGCGATGATCTCCGGTGGCCGACGAGGGGAACGGCAGCGGTGGCGGCGTTGTAGCGCATCCGAGGCCTCGTGGATCGTCGAGGAGGTCGAGGGAGATGCGGCGGAGCTCATGGACACGGTGGGGCGGCGCAGAGACGACGGTGGCTACGGCTACGGCGGTGAGACGGTGGTGGCTGTGTCGGCCATGGCTTTGGGGGAGCGAGGGAGAGAGCAGGGGGAGGCGTGAGGTGTCCAGGGGGTCGAGGGGAGGCCGGGAAGGCGGTTCAGGCGTCGCGGTGGCGAGGGACGCAGGCAGGCAGGGAGGTGGCGTGTCGCCACGGCGCGCGCGTGCGCTGTCTCCCTCCTCTGCCTACTGGCAGAGGTAGATGATGACTGGCATGGGCCCTGGTGGGTTGGGCCACCGGCTGGGCCAGCCAGGTAAGAAGGCCCAGTGGTTTCTCTCTCTTTGCTCTGCTTTGTTTTTTCCTTTTCTATTTTTTTGCAACTGTTGGGCTTTATTAAAAATAGTTAGGCACTTACAAAAATCCTGAAAATAATCATAGGCTCTGTTTAGATTATTTCCAACAGCCCACACTTATTTCCAGAATTATTTGAGCATTTAAAATATTTTATAGCATTTAAATGTCCAAATTCAAATACTTATGATTTAATTCAAAAAATCCAGAATGTCCTAGAAAAGAGTGCACCATTTTTGCCAGGGTTATAGCCCAATCCAGAAATGATGAACATTTTGTGAAGGGCATTTTGGGTTCATTGAAACCAATTTTAGTAAACCCTAGTTGGTTTAAGGGGGTGATGGGGGTTCTGTTATCCCCATTTCATCTTTCTGGGAGAATTAAACATGATGCAAACACTCTAATGCATGAACTTGCTAGGGTGTGACAACTCACCCCCACTCAAAAGAATCTTGTCCCGAGATTTAGGATCTGTTGGGAAGAAGGTGGGGTACTCGAGTCGAAGATGATCCTCCCTTTCCCAAGTGGTTTCCTTCTCGGAATGGTGTGACCATTGAACCTTGAGAAACTTGAAGTTATGGCATCGAGTGGTACGCTCGGCTTGATCAAGGATACGAACGGGGTATTCCCGATACGAGAGGTTATCTTGTAGATCAAGCATTTCGTGGTCCACTCCACGGATAGGATCCGCGAAGCAACGCCTGAGTTGAGAAACATGGAAGACATCGTGGACTCTCGAAAGATGCGGAGGTAGTTCCAATTGGTAGGCAACTTCTCCTCGTTTGGCAAGAATGCGGAAGGGTCCAATGTAACGAGGAGCCAATTTGCCTTTGATACCCAAATGATGGGTTCCCTTTAACGGAGTAACCCAAAGGTAAGCCTTCTCACCGACTTCATAGGTCATGAGCTTATGTTTACGATCATATTGGCTCTTTTGACGAGATTGGACTGTTTTCAATTTCTCACGAATAACGCGAACCTGCTCTTCTGCTTCCTAAATCATATCCAGGCCAAAGAGTTGTCTTTCCCCGGTTTCTGACCAGTTGAGAGGCGTTCGACATTTTCGTCCATAAAGAACTTCGAAAGGAGCTTTGCCCAAGCTAGCTTGATAACTATTGTTATAAGCAAACTCCACGAATGGAAGGCATTTCTCGCAGCCCATTCCGAATGAGATGACAGAAGCTCGGAGCATATCTTCCAGAATTTGATTGACTCACTCTACTTGACCACTTGATTGAGGGTGGAAGGCGGTGCTAAAAGAGGGACGAGTTCCCATAGCATTTTGGAAACTTTCCCAAAATCGAGAGGTAAAGAGACTCCCACGGTCTGAGTTAATTTCCAATGGAACACCATGAAGAGACACTATTCGGGAGATGTATAAATCAGCTAGCTGGCTAGCGGTGATACTCTCACGAATAGGTAGAAAGTGGGCCACCTTGGAAAGACGATCCATTATGACGAAGATGGCATTATTCCCTCTCTTGGTCCTGGGAAACCCAGTAATGAAATCCATACTGATTTTATCCCATTTCCACTCAGGAATAGCCAAAGGTTGAAGGGTGCCAGCAGGCCGTTGATGCTCTGCTTTAACACGACGACAGACGTCGCAACTAGCAATGTATTGAGCAATTTCTCTCTTCATCCTAGTCCACCAAAACCTCTGGCGTAGGTCTTGATACATTTTAGTACTACCGGGACGAATGGTGAGAGGGGATTCATGAGCTTCCTTAAGAATCAACTAGCGTAGATGTTGTTTCCTGGGAACCACCAAGCGGTTCTCGAAGAAGACAACACCTCGCTCATCCATGGAAAAACATTTAGCAACTCTGCTAGCGATGTTTTCCTTAATCCGAGATATGCCCTTATCATACCGCTGGGCGGTTATGATCTGATCCATAAGGTTAGGCTTTGCCACCAGGGTGGATAGGAATCCTTGAGGAACTATGTGAAGGTTAAGCTTACGAAATTCCTCGTGGAGAAGTGGTTGACTTTGTTGTAACATCAGGTTGTTACAATAGGATTTATGACTTAGCGCATCAGCCATGACATTGGCTTTGCCCGGGGTGTAAGTTATTCCTAAGTCGTAATCCGAGATCAACTCGACCCAACGTCTTTGCCTGAGATTCAAATCTGGTTGGGTGAAGATATATTTCAAACTTTGGTGATCGGTGAATATCTCCCAATGATTACCGAGAAGGTAATGTCGCCAAGTTTTGAGTGCATGGACTATAGCTGCAAGCTCTAGATCATGTGTGGGATAGTTTTCCTCATGGGGGTGTAATTGCCGTGAAGCATAGGCAATTACCTGACGATCTTGCATGAGTATGCAACCTAGTCCTTGTCGTGAGGCGTCGCAATAGATAATAAAGTCCTTGGAGAAATCTGGTGGTACCAGTACGGGAGCAGATGTCAGGCGTCTTTTCAGTTCCTGAAAGCTGAACTTGCACTGTGGGGTCCACTCAAACTTTTTATCTTTCTTGAGGAGTTCAGTTAGAGGTTTAGCGACCTTGGAGAAATTCTCGATGAAGCGACGACAATAACTCGCTAAGCCAAGGAAGCTCCGAACTTGCTTGACCGTCTCAGGTGGAGTCCAATCAAGGACGGCTTGAACTCGCTCGGGATTGACAGAAATACCCTTACCAGAGATTACATGGCCTAGATAGGTCACTTCTGGCAACCAAAATTCGCACTTGGAGAATTTGGCATAAAGGTGATGCTCTCGAAGTTTCGTCAATACCAGCCTTAGATGTTCGGCATGTTCTTCTTCATTCTTGGGGTAGATGAGTATGTCATCGAGGTATACTATGACGAATTTATCCAAATACTCCATGAAGACCGAGTTCATTAACAGGGAGAAGGTGGCTGGGGCATTGGTTAAACCGAAGGACATGACGGTGTACTCGTATTGGCCATAACGAGTAACAAAGGCCGTTTTGGGAATGTCCCCATTTCTGATTTTGATTTGATGGTAGCCCAACCTCAAATCCATCTTGGAAAAAACTGAGGATCCAGCGAGCTGATCATACAGATCGTTGATCCTGGGAAGCGGATACTTGTTCTTGATAGTGACCAAGTTGACAGGTCGGTAATCTACAACCATCCGATCCGTTCCATCCTTCTTCTTGACGAAGAGGACGGGGCAAGCCCAAGGAGAGGAGCTAGGACGGATGAAACCCTTTTGCAAGGACTCATCGAGTTGGTTCGTAAGATCGGCTAGTTCTAAGGGTGCCATCTTATAGGGTCTTCTAGAAATTGGAACAGTTCCTGGAACAAGGTCTATCACAAACTCGACATCCCTGTCAGGTGGAACACCTGGCGGTTCTTCTGGAAAGACATCCGGGAAGTCTCGGACTACCGGAATATCCTCAAGGTCTGGAAGGGGGTTGGCATTTAGGGAGTAAAGCTGGCGCTTGGCCACTCGAGTTAAGACATTGACTGTCTTGCCCGATGGGTGAGTAAGTTGAACGGTTCTAGTGGCACAATCAATCTTAGCATAATGAGTTGACATCCAGTCCATACCCAAGATGATGTTTATGTCTGAGGACTTGAGAGCTATTAAAGATGCAAGGAAGACAAGTCTATCGACAAGAATTTTGTTCCCATGGCTTACTCTAGAAGTTTGCCATTTGGAACCCGGAGTTTGAATTACCATGGAAGTGGGCATGTCACAGAATGTCGTATTATGCAATCGAGCATAGTTCTCAGATATGAATGAATGAGATGCTCCAGTATCGAAAAGAACAGATGCCGGATGGCAATTAACAAGGAGCGTACCAAGGACGACGTTAGGATCCTCATGAGCCTCCTCAGCTAAGACATAGTTGACATGGCCACGTGCAGTGGTGGCTGGCTTGGCGTAGAATGTCTTTCCCGCTGGCTTACCACGGCCAACGGACTTTCCAGACTGATTGGGGTTGTTGTTCTGGGGACACTCTCAACTATAGTGACCCGGCTCTCCACACTTGAAACATGTCACATCATTGGGGCGTGGAGCAGCATTAGCAGCGGGGCCACCATAGGGCTTAGATGGTACAAACTGCTGGTTGGGGCAAGGCGCCTCAAAGGATGGCCTCGGGATGAACCTGGGTGGCAGTGTCGTGCTTGGGATCCACACCCGGAGCTTCTGAGATCCAGAGCCGGATGAAGAGCCAAAATCACGAGAGTGCTTACGTGAAGCGTCATAGTCAGACTGGCCTCTCTCAGCACTGATGGCTTTATTGACTAACTTCTGAAAGGAGGTGCACTCGTGTAGACAAAGATCACGGCGAAGCTTAGGGCTAAGTCCCTTGCGGAACCTTACCTGCTTCTTAGCGTCGGTGGATACCTCTTCAGGAGCATATCGTGCCAGATTCCCAAATTCACGACTATATGCATCCATAATCAGTCTTCCTTGGGTGAAATTGCAGAACTCTTCCCTCTTACGATCTATGAGACCTTCCGGGATGTGATGCTCACAGAAAGCCACACTGAATTCAGCCCAAGTAGTAATTTGGCCGACCGGGCGCATAGCCTCAAAGTTTTCCCACCAAAGGCTAGCAGGGCCTTCAAGGTGATAGCCAGCATAGGTAACCTTATCAGCTTCGGCTACATTGGCAGAACGTAGCTTGTGTGTGATGCTGCGGAGCCAGTCATCCACGTCGAGGGGCTCAACAGAATGATTAAACTTTGGTGGGTACAACTTGATAAAGTCATTGATTGACACCAAGTCATTTCGCTGATGGCGTGCAGTGTTCTGCTCAATCCGCTCCAGCAAGCGGTTAGTCTCACGCTTGTTTCTTTCCGCCTCAAGCATAACTTTGGCCAGAGAAGGCGAGTGAGGTAGATTTTCACCCCTAGCTGCACTGGCTTCTCCCTGCTCCGGGGCATCAGGGTTGCTGCGGGTGTTGACCATCCTAGGAAAAACAAGACAACGGTTTAGACAAGGATGGCACAAATTTAGCAAGGAAGTGCAGAATGTAATGGATAACATGGAATGCTAAGATGTTCATTGCACGACATGGTAATATAGAAACTGCCAATATATACCATTGGTCATACACACCGTACATAGTTTAGTACAAGCCCAGGCTAGAGTACAACTATGGTGAAATGCATTACATCTCATCGGAGGCATTCCAAGCTCCTATACATTATTTTTCTACACCTCTGGAGCGTGATACACACCAAGTCGTATCCCACGGGTCACACAGGACTGTGGAGAATACAACTATTACAGTACTAGTGAAACTACTACTAGCTCAGACGGCTCCGTAGTAATCCTCATAAAAGTCACCACCAAAGCCTGGAAGTGGAACATGATCATCTGGGAGCAGATGGTCCTGCGGAGCCTGCGGACCATAGGGGCTCGGATGTGGCCTTGGTCCCATAGGTGGTGGCAGACGGGGACCATGAGGAGGGGTGATGCATCCTACATCGTGCCACTCCATACAATCTGGCAATCCAGACCGTACAGGGTATAGGTCCCTCAGGTCCATGTATCTTGCCTGTACCGCAGGTGCAAACCGAGTCAAAGTGGCCCAGTGATCAGCACGAGAGTTGAAAAGCTCCATACACAAGGCCCGATTTTCGCGGTCCTTATCCTCGAGCATCTCGGCAGTGGTGCGAAGTAGTGACTCCTCATGTGTAGAGTCATAGTACAAAGCCTGATAGTACCCCTGTGCTCCAGGAAGTGAGGCTGGCATGTAACGGAAGTCGGTGTTCTGAAGCAAGGCGGTCCTGGCTCGAATGATAGTCATCATTGAATAGGCTGCATCCTGCACAGACATCTCAATAGTGACCCCAAGTCCATAGGAACAATGAAGGGGTTCAGTGGCTCCAGGATAAGAGGGATATATCCTGATGGTACAAAGGAACTGGCTCTGGTTGAAGTCTCTAAACTGCTCCTCGACGGTATATTCCGGATACCACCGATAGCCTGACTCGACCATCACTCGAACCAACATGGCCGTGTGGCCGGGCACATCGAGGCACCGGGTCAGACGAACCACTTGGTTCTGCGTACGGGTGGCCATATGTAAGCAAAGAATAATGCAAAGGCATTAGAATTTTCTAGGGGAAATCAGACAGCATAACGGCTATAAATGCTCAGAAAAAGATTTGAGACATCCACAACAGTTTGCAATACCACTCAACAACATCATATCAAGGTTCTGATTCAACTGACAACATACTAAAAGTAGTAGAAACTGTACTGAGGCTTCTAACAACAATCCTATAAGCTACTACGGATTAGTAACACGTGAGCCTGATAGAAAGAAGAGAGCCTAGTCCTTAACCCACGTAGAATGAGAAGAGAATGACTTAGATCAGAGGGCATAAGGTAAAGGAGTAAAAGAGCCTTACGTTCCCTCCCACAATCAATTCCCCTACATATAACTAAAGCATTTCTAGACTTGACATCGACCAGTTTGGCTGAATGAACCTACAGGCAGTCCGGCTCTGATGCCAACGCTGTCAGGACCCCGATTCCAAGTCACATCGATCTAGTCAGTAACACCTCATATCACATTGCGGCCTCACGCACGGTATCCCCATGGGTGTCGCCTTACCATGGCCCGGGACCATTTGCGCCTTTTGGCTCACGTATATGATAGTGTCGCTAGCATCCATATGACAGAGAACCCGGGCCGACATGGCTAGTCGTGAACCCAAAGTGGCACAGACCTATGGAGACAGACATACATGAATCACATCGAGCATGTCGGTCATCAGCGAGTGAATCCGGGCTGTAGCACTGGGCTAACAGGACTCTGGGGAACCCGGGCTGTAGCAGGCTAGGCAGGACTCCGGAAGTCACCGCGTGACATTTCCCCGAAGGGACAGACATAGGAACGAAGTGAAACACATGCCGGCCAATCAAGTGTCCTGAGCAGTAGTGCTGGGCTAGCAGGACTCCAGTGAACCGGGCTGTAGCGGACTACTATGGCTCAAGGAGCACTAGACTACATTTCCCCATAAGAGAGGCTGCCAAGGATAAACAACCAGATTGTCGGATCCCACACATACCAAGCATTTCAATCATACACACAATATGCTCGATATGTGCAAATACAACATGGCATCACAACAAAACTCTACAACTCAAGTACTTTATTTAAAGGCTCCAGAGAGCCATACATAACATGTTCATACAGGTAGGGGTCACATGACCCGACACTCAAGTCATACAAGCATACAAGCACATGCGGAAGCAAATAGTCTGAGTACAGACACTAGAAAGAAAGAAGGCATTTCGAAGCCTATCTATCTACATAGGGCCCTCCATGGCCAGGATCACCACCTGGTTGGCAAGTTACTCATCGATGTTGAGGTCTACATAAAACCCATCGGAGGGGCGGTGTTGTCGTCTGAAAATAGTAATTAAAGTAAACATGAGTACAAAGGTACTCAGCAAGTCTTACAACAGAACCTACTATACATGCTCATTCTCAAGAAGGTGGTGGAGTTATTGCAGCAAGCCAGCTTTGACTCCTGGCTAAGCTATCCTACGGGACACCACTAGTAAAATAGTTTTCGCACACGAGTCCACTAATCACCAACACAATACTCCACCGGGGATCCTCCCTTGTCATCCTACGAGAGGGCCATCCTCGGTACTCACACTTATCTTGAGTCTTTTAGTAGTAACCATTAACTTGTCTATGAACTGTATAGGCAACCAAGTAGTCCTTTACCGTGGACGCGGCTATTCGAATAGAGGATGTTAACCCTGCAGGGGTGTACTTCTTCATACACGCTCTCAGCACTTACCATCGTTTACACGACATGTACTCAGCAACCTTCAAGCGGAAGCCCAACGAGGGTGTCGGCCACGGCCTACCTAAACACTCAAGTCTCTAGTCCAGGTTTATCGCCTATCCAGGTTCCATCCACAGGGAGTCCGGTCGAGGTTTCCACATACGGCCCCGAATGATCTGAACAGGGTTCCCGAGACACCAAACAGGTGACTTGGTACACCGTGCCATGGTGTATCTACCGCATCATTGCCCACCCATAGGGTCAGCGCTATGCACGGCCGCCAACACATAACCTACAAACACCAGAAACTAATTGCAACTCCTGGACAGAGTACTATGGTGATTAAGAAGCCGAGAGGGTCAATTAAGGATCCCAATGCATGGTAGTAGCTGATTCTTAAATCACACATATAGATCTCAGTTCTGAGGGACGGCCTCAATGAAACAACCCACCATGTACTCCTACATGGCCTCTCATCGATACCTTTAACAAATCATGTTCAACACATCACTCACATTACCGACTGTAGGATCTAGAAGTAGATGTGTCCGGAGGGGGGTGATTAGACACTTAATGCTAAAGTTGCAATTTTTAAGCTTTTTCGGTTTAAGTGGAGTTTAGGCACAATTCCAACACACACAATACATATCAAGCAAGCATGCAAAGAGTATATGAGCAGCGGAATGTAAAGCATGCAACTTGCAAGAATGTAAAGGGAAGGGTTTGGAGAGATCAAACGCAATTTGAGACACAGATGTTTTTCCCGTGGTTCGGATAGGTGGTGCTATCCTACATCCACGTTGATGGAGATTTCAACCCACAAAGGGTAACGGTTGCGAGAGTCCACACAGGGCTCCACCCACAAAGGGTAATGGTTGCGCGAGTCCACACAGGGCTCCACCCACGAAGGGTCCACGAAGAAGCAACCACCCACAAAGGGTCCACGAAGAAGCAACCTTGTCTATCCCACCATGGCCATCGCCCACACAGGGCTTGCCTCACTAGCGGTAGATCTTCACGAAGTAGGCGATCTCCTTGCCCTTACAAACTCCTTGGTTCAACTCCACAATCTTGTCGGAGGCTCCCAAGTGACACCTAGCCAATCTAGGAGACACCACTCTCCAAGAAGTAACAAATGGTGTGTAGGTAATGAACTCCTTGCTCTTGTGCTTCAAATGATAGTTTTCCCAAACACTCAACTCTCTCTCATAGGATTTGGATTTGGTGGAAAGAAGATTTGAGTGGAAAGCAACTTGGGAAGGCTAGAGATCAAGATTCATATGGTAGGAATGGAATATCTTGATCTCAACACATGAGTAGGTGGTTCTCTCTCAGAACATATGAGTTGGAATGGTGTATGTGTTCTGATAGCTCTCTCTTCGAATGAAGAGGAGGTGGAGGGGTATATATAGCCTCCACACAAAATCCAACCGTTACACACAGTTTTCCAATCTCGGTGGGACCGAATCAACAAACTCGGTCGAACCGAAAATGTAAACCTAGTGACCGTTAGAGATTTTCGGTGGGACTGATATGCAACTCGGTAGGACCGATATGGTTAGGGTTTGGGCATAACGTAATTTCGGTGAGACCGATTACACAAACTCGGTGACACCGAATTTGGTAATTAGCTAACCAGAGAGTTGGTCAGGCAAACTCGGTGGGACCGATTTGCTCTTTCGGTGAGCCCGAAAAGTTACAAAGGGGAAACACTGAATTTACATTGCAATCTCGGTGGGACCGATTCGCTCTTTCGGTGAGACCGAAAAGTTACGAAAGGGAAACAGAGAGTTTGCAATCCCATCTCGGTGAGACCGAGATCCCTATCGGTAGAACCGAATTGCTAGGGTTTGGCAGTGGCTTATGACAAGTGAAACTCGGTGGCGCCGGATAGGAAGAATCGGTAGGACCGAGTTTGGCTGAGGGTTTAGGTCATATGTGGATATGGAAAAGTAGTTGAGGGTTTTTGGAGCATATCACTAAGCACATGAAGCAAGAGGCTCATTAAGCAACACCTCATCCCTCCTTGATAGTATTGGCTTTTCCTAAAGACTCAATGTGATCTTGGATCACTAAAATATAAAATGAAGTGTCTTGAGCTTGAAGCTTTAGCCAATCCTTTGTCCTTAGCATCTTGAAGGAGTTCCCACAACCTTTAGTCCATGCCACTCCATTGTTGAACTTATCTGAAATGTGCTAGATCGAAATGTTAGTCCAACAAGAGATATGTTGTCATCAATTATCAAAACCACCTAGGGAGCACTTGTGCTTTCAATCTCCCCCTTTTTATTAATTGATGGCAACATACATCAAAGCTTTAGATAAAGATATAATGAACAGCAAGTAAAGCTTTGGAAGGACATGTAACAAGCATAGGCTCCCCCTACATGTATGCACTCATGTAAATATGAAATATAGAGACATGTGAGAGCATAACCATGACAGAGTAGGCAATGTGTTACATGCATCTTGGCCATATGCATCAGAGCAAAAGATTATCAAGGAAAATACCTTCATGCTCATGAGTCCTTCTTGCAAACAGTATGTACATAAGAAAGAACTCCCCATACTCATGATTTTGATGCATATACTTACCTTGTGGTCTTGAGTTGGCTTAGGATGGAATGAACTTGCACAAACAAGGTTAGATAACACAGGTATGTCCACTAGCCAGAGCAAACAAAAGAAACCACAAGAATACCAAGACTGGGATTACATGTAGAGAGTGAGTACAAGGTACCACATTGAATTCAACATGTCCCCAAGAATAAAGATATGCAATGAATTTGACTGATTTCTTTCCCTTAGGTGTCTTGCTCCCCCTGAATCTTACATGGGATATTGGGAGAAGATAGGAAACAGAAAATCAGGGCTGAAAGATACAAATGAACATGTCTTTGCCCCTAAAAAGACATGTGACATCAAGCATCTGAGATCCTTGAGTATTCTCTCCCCTGGAAATCTCTCTCTCCCCCTTAATACTTTCTCTGGGATCCTTGAGACTTTTTCTCTCCCTTGATGTGATCTCTCTTTCCTACAAGCTTTGATGTGATCTCTCTCTCCCCCTTTGACATCAATTTCCAAGAAGGGCATTCTGGAATCCGTCGTATAGGTTTGGTCCTTGAGACTCATCACAAAGCAAAGGATAAAACTGTGATGCTTGTAGAGGACAAGTTTCATTGAGTAGAGCTGGAGCAGAAGAAATATAGAACAAGTGGCAAACTGTTTTTCCTGTTGCGAAGTCGGTGGCACCGAGTGGTATGTTTCGGTGGCACCGAAAGGATTCGGTTGGACCGAAATTACCAGTCGGTGAAACCGAGTTCACACAGAGAAAAACACTTGTCACCTCAGCTCACTAGACATGTAGGATCTCACAAAGATTTGCAATGAATTACCTGAAGGATTTGCAAGGAATTAAATGCAGAAAATGCAGAACATAAACAAAGAGAAGAAACTGAAAGATCTAGATGAAGTTTTTTTTTGAAAAAGAGAAAGAAAATAAACATGCATGAGACAAATGCAATAACACAGAAAAGAACACAGGAGAACTTCATCTAGAGTTGGGCGGTGACCTAGTCACCTATGTTAGAGTATATTGACTTAGGAGTCAAGTGAGAACACTTGATCATAGGTCATACTCATCGTTTAAGCTCAAAATGGGGTTACCATTTTTCGTTTAAGCATCTTGATGTATTCACATCTTGTTGAGTTGCTTTGACTCATGTCTTGGAGTAAAGCTTCTCTAAGATGGAATAACATACCTTGGGTGGTGGTGTGGTTCTTGCTCATGTAGTTGAACTTGTGTGAGTGCTCAAGGTTGATGTAGCTCATCAAGAGTTGGGAGCACCACTTGGAGTTTGAGTTCATCTACCTACATGGGTTAGTTCTTGCAAGGAAGAGCACTTGTGTATCCAAAAATGACAATCATGAAGCTTAACATAGAATTTGTCAAAGGATATGTTTGAATGGTTTTGTGCTTCCTTGTCTTCAACCACTATTGTGTAGAGTCTTGGTCTTGTAGAGATTGCTCAAGATGTGAGTGAGTCGCAATCTCATGGAATTAGATTCAACCAAGCACCTACATGGGTTAGACAACATACAAGGTGCAAATATATCCAAGACATAAAATAGTTATCATAAGAGATATATCATGGATTAGTCATAAGCTCATGTCTTGCATGTATCCAATGGAGTTTCTACACCAAGTTCGAAGCATCAATGATGTTCAATTCTCCTCTCAACCTGCAAAACACTTTCTCATCAAGTGGTTTAGTGAATATATCCGCTAATTGCTTATCGGTGCGAACATGCTTAAGATTGATGTCACCCTTAGCAACATGATCTCGAATGAAATGATGACGAACTTCAATATGCTTAGTTCGAGAATGTTGTACAGGATTATGACCAATTTTGATAGCACTTTCATTGTCACAAAGCAGTGGAACATGTTTCACATAAATCCCATAATCTTTAAGAGTTTGGGTCATCCAAAGTAATTGAGCACAACATGAACCAGCGGCAATGTATTCCGCTTCGGTGGTGGATAAGGATACCGAGTTTTGTTTCTTGGAAGACCAAGACACAAGAGATCTACCAAGAAATTGACAAGTACCCGAAGTGGACTTTCTATCAACCTTGTCTCCGGCATAATCCGAGTCAGAATAGCCAACAAGATCAAGAGAAGACCTCTTAGGATACCAAATGCCAAAATTTGGTGTATGGATTAAATATCTCACTATCCTTTTCACAGCCTTAAGATGACAATCTTTAGGAGCAGCTTGATATCGTGCACACATGCACACACTTAGCATAATATCGGGACGTGAAGCACATAGGTATAACAATGAACCAATCATAGAGCGATAAACCTTTTGATCAACCGGTTCACCATCTTTGGTTAAATCATTATGTCCACTAGTAGGCATGGGTGTAGACATACCTTTGCATTCTTGCATATTGAACTTCTTGAATAAGTCCTTGGTGTACTTTGTTTGAGAGACGAATGTACCTTCCTTAGTTTGCTTGATTTGCAACCCGAGAAAGAATTTGAGTTCACTCATCATAGACATCTCAAACTTCTCTGACATTAGCTTTCCAAACTTTTCACTAAAGAGAGGGTTAGTTGAACCAAATATGATATCATCAACATAAATTTGGCATACAAATAGTTATCCATTAACCCTTTTAGTAAAAAGAGTAGAATCAATTTTACCAATTTCAAAACCACTTGTAGTAAGGAACTTGGTCAAGCATTTATACCAAGCTCTAGGAGCTTGTTTAAGACCATAAAGAGCTTTGTGAAGTTTGTAAACATGATTTGGTTTCTTAGGGTTGATAAAGCCGGGAGGTTGTTTGACATAAACTTCCTCCTCTATTTCACCATTTAGAAAAGCACTTTTAATTTCCATTTGGTACAAGGTGATATTATGGTGATTAGCATAGGCAAGTAAGATGCGAATGGACTCAAGTCTAGCAACGGGAGCATACGTCTCACCATAGTCCATACCTTCGACTTGTGTGTACCCTTGGGCGACGAGATGTGCTTTGTTGCGAACCACTTGTCCATCTTCATCTTGCTTGTTGCGAAACACCCATTTGGTACCAATGATGTTGTGGTTGTTGTCGGGCTTCTCGACCAATGTCCAAACTTGATTTCTCTCAAAATTATGTAGCTCTTCATGCATAGCGTTTATCCAATCCGGATCTTCCAATGCTTCTTCAACCTTCATAGGTTCAATGCTAGAGATGAATGAATAGTTTTCACAAAAGTTAGCTAAATGAGTTTTTGAGCGAGTGATTCTCCCGGTTTGTATATCATTGAGGATTTGCTCGACGGGATGATATTTGGCAATTCTTGCTCGAACTCGTGAGAGCTTTTGCTTGGGTCTTTGTTGAACATCTTCTTCATCTTGTTCTTCTTCTTGGCCTTCTTCATTGTTGACGTCATCGTTCTCTTGTCGTGGTGGAGAAGGAGGTTGTTGATGTTCAACTTGACGTACTTCCTCGTTTTCTTCATCTTGGTGTGTCCCACTTGTGGATGCTTCTGTGTCGATTCTTGGTTCACCTTGTCATCAAGTAGAAGCTTCCACTTGGATGGATGAAGTACTCTCCTTCACCTCCGTTGGACGAATTTTGCCAATGGACAAGTCTTGAATTGCTTCTGAAGGGTCTTTGTCTCCTACATCAATTGGCAATTGCTCTACTTGCGAGCCATTAGATTCATCAAACTTCACATCTACCGTCTCTTCAACCTTTCGGGTGAAGTTGTTGTAGACACGGTAAGTGTGAGAGTTTGAGCCATAACCAAGTAGAAAACCTTCATGAGATTTAGGAGCAAACTTTGAACGACGATGCTTATCAAGAATGTAGCACTTTGAGCCGAATACTCGAAAGTATCCAACTTGGGGTTTGTTACCGGTGAGAAGCTCGTATGCCGTTTTGCCGAGTAGTTTGTGAAGATATAAGCGATTTGTTGCGTGACAAGCTGTCTCAACCGCTTCTACCCAAAAGTGCTTTGGCGTCTTGTATTCATTAAGCATCATTCTTGCCATTTCGATGAGCGTCCGGTTCTTCCTCTCAACAACTCCATTTTGTTGAGGTGTGTACGTAGCCGAGAACTCGTGTGAAATCCTTTCTTCGTCAAGAAAGGTGTCCACATTTGCGTTCTTGAACTCCGTTCCGTTGTCACTCCGAACCTTCTTGATCTTCACATCAAACTGATTTTGGGCCTTCCTAGCGAAGTTTCTGAAGATCTTCTGGACCTGCGACTTGTCATTAAGAAAGAACACCCACGTAAATCTTGAAAAATCATCAACTATAACTAGACCAAAGGAATTTCCACCGAGACTCTTGTAGGCGTTGGGACCAAAAAGATCCATGTGAAGTAGCTCGAGTGGCCTCCTTGTGGTCATGATGTTCTTCATGGGATGTCTTCCTCCAACCTGTTTACCTGCTTGACAAGCACTGCAAAGTCTATCCTTATCAAATATGACATCGTTGACTACAAGGATATGATTTCCTTTAATAAGCTTGTCAAGGTTTCTCATGCCAACGTGAACTAGTCGTCTATGCCACAACCAACCTTTTGAGGATTTAGCAACAAAGCAAGTTTTGGGTTGTGCCCTTTTAGAGAAATCGACAATGTAAAGATCACCTCTACGCATACCCGTAAAGACCATTTTACGATTGTCTCGACGAAATACTTGGCAATCTACCTCAGTAAATAGGACATTCAAACCGAAATCAGCAAGTCTAGATACTGAAAGTAAGTTGTAGCCAAGAGATTCGACAAGCATGACATTTTGAATGGAACTATCATGTGAGATGGCCACCTTACCAAGGCCAACCACTTTACCCTTTGAATTATCACCAAAGGTGACATATTTTCGAGGGCCGTCATTTTCAGCAAGCTCACGAAACATCTCTTCATCTCCGGTCATATGATCAGTACATCCACTATCAAGAACCCATTCCTTTCCTCCTGATTCATATCCCCGAAGATTTGCCATAAGACCAAAATGTCTCATTGCATCATCAAGATCGAAGTCACTATCATCATCATCATAGTATCCATGTTCATCATGATCATGTGACTCATCATTTCCTAGAGAGGGTAATTCATTAGATAAATGATCATCAAAGTGGTCACTTTTATGAATTCTTATAGCTTCGAATATGATATCACTAATGATTCCAACATCTCCTTTAGCATGCCTAAGATTGGTAAGTTCAAATAGACAATTACCAAAACTAGGATCACTAGAGTTCATCTTACTCAAGGCAATAGATTTATGGAGAATTTCATCCAAAGTTTTCAAGGAATGATCGGGAAATCGTTCCTCAAGAAATTTCCATATAGTATAGGCACAATTTTGAGTAGGCAAACTAGCAATCAAATTTTTGGGCAATCCGCTAATGATGAGCTCAATAGTTCTAAGATTGCGAATCATGTCAATATCTTCATCTAGGGTAGGATGCAAAGGATCAATATGAGATGCACAAGGGCTAGCAATATACTTGTTCAAATGATATTGATTGAAGATTACAAGCATCTCATTTTTCCACTCATGAAAATACTCTCCATCAAGAATAGGCACTCTATGTCTAAGACTCCCTAATGTAGACACATCCATCTTCCTCCAATGGTGATTAGACCAAGGCAATGGAGACCAAAGCTCTGATACCACTTGTAGGATCTAGAAGTAGATGCGTCTAGAGGGGGGTGATTAGACACTTAATGCTAAAGTTGCAATTTTTAAGCTTTTTCGGTTTAAGTGGAGTTTAGGCACAATTCCAACACACACAATACATATCAAGCAAGCATGCAAAGAGTATATGAGCAGCGGAATGTAAAGCATGCAACTTGCAAGAATGTAAAGGGAAGGGTTTGGAGAGATCAAACGCAATTTGAGACACAGATGTTTTTCCCGTGGTTCGGATAGGTGGTGCTATCCTACATCCACGTTGATGGAGATTTCAACCCACAAAGGGTAACGGTTGCGAGAGTCCACACAGGGCTCCACCCACAAAGGGTAATGGTTGCGCGAGTCCACACAGGGCTCCACCCACGAAGGGTCCACGAAGAAGCAACCACCCACAAAGGGTCCACGAAGAAGCAACCTTGTCTATCCCACCATGGCCATCGCCCACACAGGGCTTGCCTCACTAGCGGTAGATCTTCACGAAGTAGGCGATCTCCTTGCCCTTACAAACTCCTTGGTTCAACTCCACAATCTTGTCGGAGGCTCCCAAGTGACACCTAGCCAATCTAGGAGACACCACTCTCCAAGAAGTAACAAATGGTGTGTAGGTAATGAACTCCTTGCTCTTGTGCTTCAAATGATAGTTTTCCCAAACACTCAACTCTCTCTCATAGGATTTGGATTTGGTGGAAAGAACATTTGAGTGGAAAGCAACTTGGGAAGTCTAGAGATCAAGACTCATATGGTAGGAATGGAATATCTTGATCTCAACACATGAGTAGGTGGTTCTCTCTCAAAACATATGAGTTGGAATGGTGTATGCGTTCTGATAGCTCTCTCTTTGAATGAAGAGGAGGTGGAGGGGTATATATAGCCTCCACACAAAATCCAACTGTTACACACAATTTTCCAATCTCGGTGGGACCGAATCAACAAACTCGGTCGAACCGAAAATGTAAACCTAGTGACCGTTAGAGATTTTCGGTGGGACTGACATGCAACTCGGTAGGACCGATATGGTTAGGGTTTGGGCATAACGTAATCTCGGTGAGACCGATTACACAAACTCGGTGATACCGAATTTGGTAATTAGCTAACCAGAGAGTTGGTCAGGCAAACTCGGTGGGACCGATTTGCTCTTTTGGTGAGACCGAAAAGTTACAAAGGGGAAACACTGAATTTACATTTCAATCTCGGTGGGACCGATTCGCTCTTTCGGTGAGACCGAAAAGTTATGAAAGGGAAACAGAGAGTTTGCAATCCCATCTCGGTGAGACCGAGATCCCTATCGGTAGAACCGAATTGCTAGGGTTTGGCAGTGGCTTATGACAAGTGAAACTCGGTGGCGCCGGATAGGAAGAATCGGTAGGACCGAGTTTGGCTTAGGGTTTAGGTCATATGTGGATATGGAAAAGTAGTTGAGGGTTTTTGGAGCATATCACTAAGCACATGAAGCAAGAGGCTCATTAAGCAACACCTCATCCCTCCTTGATAGTATTGGCTTTTCCTAAAGACTCAATGTGATCTTGGATCACTAAAATATAAAATGAAGAGTCTTGAGCTTGAAGCTTTAGCCAATCCTTTGTCTTTAGCATCTTGAAGGAGTTCCCACAACCTTTAGTCCACGCCACTCCATTGTTGAACTTATCTGAAACGTGCTAGATCGAAATGTTAGTCCAACAAGAGATATGTTGTCATCAATTATCAAAACCACCTAGGGAGCACTTGTGCTTTCACCGACATAATCATTTCACTCTAGCCCATCGCCCAGATGAACCAGACCTGACACAACTCTAAGCATAGGAGGCATAGCAAGGTAGGAAACACATACATGGCTCAATCAACTCCTACACATGCTAGTGGGTTTCATCTAGTTACTGTGGCAATGACAGGTCATGCAGAGGATAAGGGTTCAACTACCGTAGCACACAGCAGTTTGAAACGTTGTTGTCTTAATGCAGTAAAAGAGAGCAGAGGCGAGAACATGGGATTGTATTGATATGATCAATGGGGCTACTTGCCTGATGGAGTGGTAGTAGGGTACTACCCTTCAGTTGGATACTCGGAGATATCCTCGGAGGCAGAACCTACCACAAAAGACACACAGAATATAATCAACACATGGCAACATGTAACAATATGATGCATGCAATGACATGGCAAAATGAGGTGTCCTGCCTAATGCAATGTGAAACAAGTTGAAATGGGTCCATTTGAATCAAAGATTCAAATGAAAGCTTAAGTTCTTATGCATAATAAGTGTATTAGCTTTTTTCACCTAAACAGCAAGGTTAAAGTGTTTTGTCATGCATGAAACCATTACAGATGGAAAGATTGAATTTTTTGATCATTTTTCATATATAATTTATTTGATTTGGAGCTATGGTTGATTTTCTATGATTTTTAGAAGTTTTGGCTATTTTCTGGAATTTCCTATATAAGAATAAATCCAGAAATTAAATAACTGCGTCGGCACTGTGTCACTGTGACGTCAGCGAGTCAAAGGCGCCAGCCCAGGTCAAACCTGACGGCTAGGACCTACACGTCAGTGAAACAACTAATTAACAGGGTTAAGTTAATACTAACTAACTGTCAGTGGGGCCTGGGCCCACATGTCAGTGACCTAAACTAACTAAAATTAGTTAGTGCTTACCCTAGGTTAATTAGCAGAGGGGGCCCACTTGTCATAGACTCAGGGGGAGTCAACCTGGGCCCACCCAGTCAAAAGTCAATGGGTCAAACCCGCCGGCGTTGGTCCACGGCTCGACGCCGGCGACGACAGACGCGGCGGAGAGCGTCGGGTTTTGCCCACAGTCGACCAAATCGACTGTGGTTTGGTCCTACGCGTAGCTGGGGCTCGCACGCATCTGGTAGGCCAAGCGGGAGGAGCTGGGGTGGTCGGAAAAGGCGCCGGCGACGAGTTTGGCAGCGGCCGAAGCTCGGCTTCGTGCGATCGTGGCGCTAGAGCAAGCAGGCGAGCGCGTAGAGGGGCAAGGCGGCCTCCTGGAGGCACCAGGAGTGCGATGCGATGCAAGGGCGCGGGTGGTTCGAGCTCGGGTCACGGCAGCGACAAAGCCGGGCGGCGGTGGGTTTCGATCACCGGCGAAGTGGCAGCTACGGCGTGCAAATGAGAAAACGGAGAGGGGAAGGAGGAGCAGCAGCTCACAATGGTTGCAGCAGGCGTCGAAGCGAGCTCGGGGAAGCTTGGGAGGCGGCGAATCATCGGCGATGATCTCCGGTGGCCGACAAGGGGAATGGCAGCGGTGGCGGCGTTGCAATGCGTCCGAGGCCTCGTGGCTCGTCGAGGAGGTCGAGGGAGATGCGGCGGAGCACGTGGACACGGTGGGGCGGCGCAGAGACGACGGTGGCTACGGCTACGACGGTGCGACGGCGGCGGCTGCGTCGGCCATGGCTTCGGGGGAGCGAGGGAGAGAGCAGGGGGGAGGAGTGAGGTGTCCAGGGGGTCAAGGGGAGGCCGGGGAGGCGGTTCAGGCGTCGCGGTGGCGAGGGACGCAGGCAAGCAGGGAGGTGGTGTGTCGCCACGGCGCGCGCGTGCGCTATCTCCCTCCTCTGCCTACTGGCAGAGGTAGAAGATGACTGGCATGGGCCCTGGTGGGTTGGGCCACCGGCTGGGCCAGCCAGGTGGGCTGCCAGGTAAGAAGGCCCAGGTGGTTCTCTCTCTGCTCTGCTTTGTTTTTTCCTTTTCTATTTTTCTGCAACTGTTGGGCTTCATTAAAAATAGTTAGGCAGTTACAAAAATCCTGAAAATAATCATAGGCTCTGTTTAGATTATTTCCAACAGCCCACACTTATTTCCAGAATTATTTGAGCATTTAAAATATTTTATAGTATTTAAATGTCCAAATTCAAATACTTATGATTTAATTCAAAAAATCCAGAATGTCCTAGAAAAGAGTGCACCATTTTTGCCAGGGGTTTTAGCCCAATCCAGAAATGATGAACATTTTGTGAAGGAAATTTTGGGTTCATTGAAACCAATTTTAGTAAACCCTAGTTGGTTTAAGGGGGTGCTGGGGGTTCTGTTATCCCCATTTCATCTTTCTGTGAGAATTAAACATGATGCAAACACTCTAATGCATGAACTTGCTAGGGTGTGACAGCTACAGAAGAGGTGTCCACGGACGCCAAGAAGCAGGCTAGGTTCCGAAAGGGTCTCAACCCCAAGTTGCGTCGTGATCTCCACTTGCATCATTGCAATACATTACAGGCTCTTGTGAACAAGGCCATTATCGCAGAGACAGCTCAGCTCACTTACGAGGAGTCTCGAAAGCACACCCGTGATTTGGGTTCTTCCTCCGGTTCTAGTTCTCAGAAGCGCCGAATTTGGGTTCTAAACTCCGCTCTTCCACCTGGTTATTCGCCGAGGCCATCTTATGTGGTACCTCCCCTAGTTAAATTGTATGATCTACCCAGGCCTATTGGTAGACCGCTTGTCAATGCGGGTCCACATCCTACTTCAGGGACTTGCTTCACACGTGGAGAGCCAGGACACTACGCACATGACTGCTCTCAAGCCAACTATGCTCCACCCCAGCCCGAGGAGTCTGTTCTTCATGGTAAGCCATCACACAAGACGATCAGTGTCAAGTCAGCTTCCACTAAACATGGACATGTGCATCACATCTCAGCTAAAGACGCTCATGATGACCCGGATGTCGTTCTTGGTACACTCCTTGTTAACTGCCATCCAGCATCGGTTCTGTTCGACACTGGAGCATCTCACTCCTTCATTTCTGAAAGCTCTACTAACTTGCACAACATTTCATTTTGTGATATGCCCTCTCCACTAGTCATTCAAACTCCTGGATCCAAATGGCAAACTTCTAGTGTAAGCCATGGTAATGAAATCCTTGTTGACAGACTTATATTCCTTGCATCACTTATAGCCCTCAAGTCTACAGATATTAACATCATCTTGGGTATGGACTGGATGAAAGCTCATTATGCCAAGATTGATTGTTACACTAGGTCTGTTCAGCTTACACACCCATCTGGCAAGATAGTCACTGCCTCCACTAGAGTTGCAAAGCGTCAACTCAATTCTCTTAATGCCAGCCCTCTTCCAGACCTTGAGGATATCTCGGTAGTCCGTGACTTTTTGGATGTCTTTCCAGAGGAACTGCCAGGTATTCCACCTGACAGAGATGTAGAGTTTGTCATAGATCTTATCCCCGGAACCGTCCCAATTTCTAGGAGACCTTACAAGATGGCACCTTCAGAGCTAGCTGAGCTTAAGAAATAGCTTGATGAGTCCTTGCAAAAGGGTTTCATCTGTCCTAGTTCTTCTCCCTGGGCTTGCCCCGTTCTCTTCGTTAATAAGAAGGATGGTACGGACCGGATGGTTGTAGATTATCGTCCCGTTCTGGGAGAGTTTCCAAACTGCCATGGGCACCCATCTTTCCTTCAATACTGCTTTCCACCCTCAATCAAGTGGTCAGGTGGAATGGGTCAACCAAATTCTCGAAGACATGCTTAGAGCTTGTGTTATCTCTTTCAGTATGGATTGGGAGAAGTGTCTTCCCTTCGCCGAGTTTGCTTATAACAATAGCTACCAATCCAGCCTCAAGAAAGCTCCTTTTGAGGTTCTGTATGGACGAAGATGTCGAACACCTTTGAACTGGTCAGAAACCGATGAAAGACAA
The DNA here is from genome assembly GCF_018294505.1 of Triticum aestivum. NCBI lineage: Eukaryota > Viridiplantae > Streptophyta > Magnoliopsida > Poales > Poaceae > Triticum > Triticum aestivum. The sequence continues at coordinate 521,350,230 of NC_057809.1, read as the reverse complement.
TTCTTTGGACCGGACATGATTTAGGAAGCAAAAGAGCAAGTTCGTGTTATTCGTGAGAATTTGAAAACAGCCCAATCTCGTCAAAAGAGCCAGTATGACCGCCGTCATAAGGAAGTGGCCTATCAAATTGGCGACAAGGCTTACCATCGGGTTACTCCTTTGAAGGGTACCCACCGTTTCGGTATCAAGGGCAAGTTGGCTCCTTGTTACATTGGTCCTTTTCGCATTCTCTCTAAACGAGAGAGGTTGCCTACCAGTTGGAACTACCCCCACATTTTTCCCGAGTACATGATGTCTTCCACATCTCTCAACTCAGGTGTTGCTTCTCGGATCCCATCCGCGGAGTGGACCACGAAACGCTTGATCTCCAAGATAACCTCACATATCAAGAGTACCCTGTTTGCATCCTTGATCAAGCAGAGTATGTCACTCAACGTCATAACATCAAGTTTCTCAAGGTTCAGTGGTCTCATCATTCCGAGAGAGAAGCTACCTGGGAGCGAGAAGATCGTCTTCGACTTGAGTACCCCACCTTCTTTCCGCCAACTCCAGAATCTCGGGACGAGATTCTTTCTAGTGGGGGCGAGTTGTCACATCCCTAGTTCTGGTATGACCTAGGGTAGCCTTCTTGTGAGGATCATCTTTAAATTTCATTTAAATTTGAAATGGGGATTTGTGAAAGCCTCAGAAATCATTTCTGGAAATGACCCAGATAAAAATTGCTCCAAAAAGGTCCAAGAAAATGTTCTTGTTGCTCTCTGAAAATATTGGTCAGAGGTAAAATTCAAACCAATATTATTGGGAGCTCATAGATATTTATTTTGGCCTTTTGGAATTAATGCAATACTTATTTGCATGGGATATATATACGTTATATATTTTATATATGTCCAATAATTCTGATTTTTATGTGAGGGGCTCTGGAATATTTCAACTAGCTTCCACAATAAATTTCAGAAGAAAATAAATTGATTTAGTATTTTACTAAATCAAAAAACAAACTACAGAAATAGAAAAGAAAAACAAAAGAAAGGGAAATACTTACCTGCGGCCTGGCACTATGTGGCCCAGCAGGCCGGCCCAGCCCACCAGGCCCTCTGCCAGTCATCCCCCTCCTCTCGCCAGGAGGACGAGAGGCATGTGCCCGGCGCCTGCGGCCACACGCCGTGGCCACCTCCTGCTTCCGCCGACGCGGGAGAGGCTCCTGGAGCCGCCACGTACCACCCCGACCCTCTCTCACTCTCCCCCCGTGCCCTCCCCTTTCCTTTGTCTCTCTCCCTCGCTCTCCCCCCTCACGCGCCCAAGCGCCGCCTTCGCCACCACTCGCCGTTGCCGCGCCCACCATCACGGCCTCGCCCTCGCTTCGTGCCTAGAAGCTCCGCCACCTCTCGCTTCACCTCTGCACCAAAGGAAGGAAGCACGGAGGCCCCGAGCAGCCGCCATCATCATCGTCTTCAAGCTTCGGCTCTGGCGCCCATCTCCATCGATCCGGCCACTCCAGCGCGTCCTCGAGCCCGCTTACCATCCCTGCAGCTCCGCGGTGAGCCCTTGACCCGATTCCCCCTTGCCCCGTCATCCCTCGCGTCCTCTAGCCGTCGTCCCCGAGAGCTCCTCAATGCCGGCCATGTCGCCGCTGCCGCTGCAGTCATTGAAGCTTGTGCCTGAGCACTGCCCCGCACTCAGGGCACCCCCAGGAAGCCGTGGACCTCACCAGCTCGTCCTAAGATGCGCCGTAGCACCTAACCCGCTAACGCCGAACTCTGGCCACCGCCGCGAGCTTTGTTCCGGCAATATCTGGCGCCCTCGCGGCCACCCACCTGCTCCTCTGGATGCGGGAGAGCATGGGCTACGCCCCGATGGTCTCTGCAAGTCCATCCGCCGCCTGTAGCTCAAGTCCGGCGAGCCTCCGATGGGACCCACACGCCAGAGTTGACCGCACTGATGTGGCTGTTGACTAGGCCCACCTATTAGTGACACTAGCCAGCTCTGTGCCACTGACATGTGGACCCCACACGTCAGGTTTGACCTGGTCAGCCACGGTTGACTCGCTGACGTCATGCCACTGTCATGCTGACGCAATATTTCATTTTTTGGTTTAAAAATAAATCAGGAAATTCCAGAAAATGATATAAACTTCAAAAATTCATAGAAATTCAACCGTAGCTCAGATTGAAATAATTTATATATGAAAAATTATTAGAAAAATGCAATCTATCCATCTGTACCATTTTCATGCATGACAAACCAACTTATACCTACTGTATAGGTGAAAACACATGAATGGCATTTACAAGAGTTTATTTTGGAGATGCATTTGAACCTTTGGTTCAAATGGACTTCAACCAAATGAATGCTAGTTGCATTAACTCAAACAACATCAAATATTCATGCCATGTTCATGCATCATATTGTTGCATATGCTTGTGTATTGATTGCCGACACCGTTCCTTCTCGATAGGTCCTGCTCCGGAGACCGATCTAGAGTACCTGTCAGAGGAAGCAGTGCCCCCCTGTTGATCTACCAGGCAATCAAACCCTCTTGTTCATTCCGATACAATCCTACTCTCTCACTCCTGCTCTCATTTATTGCATTAGGAAAACAACGATTCAACTGCTACTTTATGCTGCGGTAGTTGAACCCATTCCTCTGCATGACTTGTCATTGCCGCAGTAAATAGTTAAAACCCACTAGCATGTGTAGGAGTTGATTGAGCCATGTTGTGTTCCTACCATGCCATGCCTGCTATTGCTTAGAGTTGTGTCAGGTCTGATTCATCGGGAATGAATTGGAGTGTTATGATATGTTCTGGTGCTGAGAGTTAAGCGTGTGAACACGATTTGGTAAAGGTAGCGGTGAGCGGCCACGTAGGAGTACATGGTGGGTTGTCTCACTGGAACCGTCCTTAAGCACTGAGTTCCGTGTATGTCTTCCAATGACTAGTTACTACCACACATTGGAATGCTTAAGTGCCCCTCTCGACTTATTAACCAACTTGATCTCTGTCCAGGAGTTGCAATTAGTTTCTGGTGTTTGTAGGTAGTGTTAGTAGTCTACCAAGTGGCACCCGGCTAGGTGGGCTTGGGACAGACTAGGCACAGTGTACCAAGTGGCACTCGGATGGTGGGCTTGGGAACCCTGCTCACATCGTTTGGGGCCGTGAGCGACACCCCGGCCGGATCTCCTTGCGGATGGAACCCGAATAGGCGATAAACCTGGATGAGAGACTTGTGTGGTTAGTCAGGTCGTGGCCGACACCCTCGCCAGGCTTCCGCTTGAAGGTTGCCGAGGTACATGACATGTACATGGCGGTAAGTGGCGAGAGCGTGCGTGAAGAAGTACACCCATGCAGGGTTATCATGATCTATTCGAATAGATGTGTCCTCGGTTATGCACTTCTTGGATGCTTATGTGGTACATAGACAACTTGAAGTGGATACTCTAAAATGCTCAAGACAAGTGTGAGTGCTATGGATGGCCTTCTCGCAGGGAGACGGGAATGAATCCATAGTAGTGTATTGATGTGGTGATTAGTGGACTCGTGTGCGATGCCTCACCTCAAAGAAGTTTCCCGTAGTCGTAGAACAGGATAGCCACCGAGTCAAAGCTGTCTTGCTGCAACTAAACCCCACATTACCTTCTTGATACAAATGCATGTATGACAGGATCTGATGTAAGTCTTGCTGGGTACCTTTGTACTCACGTTTGCTTTATCTATGTTTTGCAGGTGAGACAGCTGTCTCACTAGTAGTTCCTCTTGGACTTCGACGAGTAGCTTGTTACCTCAGCTACGATCTTGTACCCTTTGGAGGGTCTTGTAGATAGTCAGGCTTCTCAGCCCTTTTCTTTTATAGTTGTCTGTACTCAGACATGTAATGCTTCCGTTGCTTGTATGCCCTGAATGATGGGTCATGAGACCTCTGTTTGTATTAATGCTATGTGGCTCTTCTGAGCCTTTATCTATATGAGTTTGAGTTATGTTGTGATGCCATGTTGTACAACACATACTTGCATGTTATGCGTACGTGTCACATGTATTGCTATGTGTGGGATCCGACAACCTAGTTATTTATCCTTGGTAGCCTCTCTTATGGGGAAATGTAGTCTAGTGCTTCCACTGAGCCATGGTAGTCTGCTACAGCCCCATTTACCGGAGTCCTACTAGCCCAGCACTACTGCTCCAGAACACTTAGATTGGCCGGCATGTGATTCACTTCGTTCCTGTGTCTGTCTGATGGTGTCCTGGACTAGGGGGTACTCACCACGTCGTCTCCCGATATATTAGATTGGGCCGAGGCCCCCCATGGCCGTATACTCATGGGCCAGTTCGGACAACTGCTGCATACAAGGAAGATTTCACAAAGACTTGGCGATCAAGACAAGGACTTTTGCCCACCGGCGTATTCGGCTAGGACTCTTGTTATCCTAGGCCTCTGGTGCATTATATAAACCGAGGCCAGGCTAGTCGATAGAAGATACAATATATACAACAATCATACCATAGGCTAGCTTCTAGGGTTTAGCCTCCTTGATCTCGTGGTAGATCTACTCTTGTACTACCCATATCATCAATATAAATCAAGCAGGAGTAGGGTTTTACCTCCATCGAGAGGGTCCGAACCTGGGTAAAAACATCGTGTCCCTTGTCTCCTATTACCATCCGGCCTAGACGCACAGTTCGGGACCCCCTACCCGAGATCCGCCGGTTTTGACACTGACATTGGTGCTTTCATTGAGAGTTCCGCTGTGTGATCGACAGAAGGATCGATGGCTCGCCTGCAGATCAACTGCGACTTCGGCATGTTCGTCACCAGCTCGACTGGTCACCTTGGTTCGACCAAGAATTGCGCCTCGTGTTCGGATCACCATGTCTGGACGAGGGCCTTCATCAAACATCAACTCGATCTCTATCAAGATCATGGAGGAATCATCTATGGAGCTCGGGGGCTCAACGTCAACATTGCCCTCAAGCGACCGTGCTATTTTTCTGGACAGTGAACTCGTATCTGCCACCACCACCTCCTCGAGTATCGCTTTGACGATCGCTTTGGTGGAATTGTGCGGAATTGAGTCTACAACAACCCTAGAATATTTCGTCGAGTTTCGATGGAGGAATCTCTGGCAATCCACGATATACCGGAGCCCTGTCAAATCTGGACGGGAATTTGGATGAGTTTAGGGCGTGGTGTCTAGATTCTAGCTCGGACGTCCTTTGGAAGATCCAACCGTTGATCGGCTGTGGAATTCCTATATCTACCAACTCTCAAAATTTCGGCTCGATCCGACCGTCCAAACTCCGGGAACCTTCCGATTAGTGCATCACTTTTCGGATCTATTTTCTGCGCGAAAACGAATCCGACCCGAGTTCATCTTTTTTATGAATAGGATTTCGGACATCCCTTTTGAAGGAAGTTTTGTATGGGGTATTGTGTTTTGTTCCCGAACACATCGCACTAACTGTAAGATCTTTTGAACATGATCTTCAACATCATGCTGGTGTCAAACCAGTCCGGCAATAGAACTCCACGGCTGCCGACCTGCGCTAGACACGGCGTCACTTTGTTGAGCCGAGCTGAACTTCTTCGGATCATCATCTCGGCAAGCCGAACAAGAGCCCGGCATCGCGAAGGATAAATCATCACCAACATCGCCGCCCCACGGATTACACGGAGCGGGCATACCGGCATCGCCGCACGGTCGCTTCATCAAGCCGGCATCGACCACGTCACGACCTGCATCGACAGGGCCGCACTATTGCTTCTTCAAGCTGGTGTCCATCACGCCGACCTACTTCGACTCATCGGCTGACATCGAGGCTTCGACATCTTGGCTGGACCGGGGGCTTCGCCATCTCTTCATCAATCTACTCCGGACACTTCGGCATCACTAGCCGACCAGCTCTGTCACGTTAGCTGGGCCGAGGGCTTTGCCTCGGCGAGTCAACCTTTACCAGCATTGCCATGCCGTCATTTTATCGCCCATCAGGCAATGGGTGTGCGGAGCGGGTCCCAATTTTAGGAATCACCTTCCTTCAGATTGCTACAACAAATAAACCAGGTGCTATTAATCCCAGTATTTTTTGCTTGTTTGGGTTCATTTTTCCCAAGGAATTATTACTCTGGTTTGTCCGTCATATGTACACAGGTCTATCAAATGGTGGATGCATTAACGAGAGTCGCATGGTGGTTCGGTCAGTTTCCGTACATAGTCCGGCGAACACCGCACTCGGAGCTCGGACCGACCTGCGAATTCAGGCTTTGCCACGCCTTTACCGCATCACGCCGACGCCCTGCATCGACTTGACTTTGGCGCCAGGCCATATTTCTTTTATTACTCACTTTGCATAAATTATTTATTATGCAAAGATTTTTTTTAACTATCATTATTACTATTATCTCCGGTTTGCACTATTTTTTGTGCACAGGAAAATGATCCGGGGACTTCGGCGTCACTTTGCCGGTCTGCATTGATCGTGCTATGTCACCACTTCGGCGTGTCAAGCTCTCTGCTCTGCCACCTCGGGACCGGCTTGAGGGATGGAACCTTGCCCCGCATCAAGCTCGGACCGCGTCATCAATACCGAACACATTAACCAGCTAAGTCGCTTTCATGCTCAAAGCTTTAATTTCTAACTTGCGTTCGGTTCGACCAAGCATTATACTTTTTTGGAAAAAAGTTGCTTCTAAAAATTTTCCTTGTCCAAACTTTGTTTGTGACGCATAAATTCAAATACCCCATTTACTTGGGGGCTTCCTTTATGAAGCTTTTCCTATTGCATATGATTATACTTGTACGGCTTCATTCCTTGTTCGTGTATTACGCCACAATATGCACCACATTGACTTAAGCGATTTGCAAGCTGGGTTGCCTCGCTCCTGTGTTTACCCCTATGTTCCCGATTGTTCGGCTAGGGAGTAAAGGGAGCACCTCTGCGATTGTCACGATCGGGTCACCCGAGCCGGACCTCAGACTGGGTGAAGCCGAAAGCTAGTGCTCTTATAGTTATTCAATGATGGTCAGCACACAACGGAACTCATGAGTACAAAAAATCTATTGCACAAGTCTCATAATAACAATGAGCACCGAAGAAAGGTATCAGTGGGGGTACTATTTTCTTCGAAGATGCTTCTTACTCTTCGCAGTAATATAGCATAAGTTCCCTGAGCGCGCTTTGTCTGTTACAGCCTTATGGCCTGATTGCCTGGTTATTGGAAACACCGTCGATATTCTCGACCGATGGAGTACATAACACTTTTCGGTCCTTAACCGAAGAGGGAGAAGCCGACGGTCGGTTAAGACGCGTTTAAAGTTTGGTTGAACATAGATATGATATAAGTACTTCGGTACATGCAATCATTCTTCTACCCAAGTCACTTGGGGGCTCTTAAGTTTATTTGAGCCATTTTATAATAAGTGTTCTTCTTCTCAGTCGTTGCAAAGTACTATTATTATTATTTATCACTCCTTTTCTCGACGCGAGTGTGCGGTCACTAGCCGGGGAGCCTAATTTCTCTCTCAAAGCCGCTAGAGTTTAGTTTGCTAAACTGGCCTAATGAGAAGTACTCCGCCCTCGGGATAGGAAGTTGAAGCCGTAGGCTGACCCGCTCGAAGTCTTGAGATAGGATGTGTCATGTTAAAGGACGACAGAAGCACTTCTTTTTTCTAAGACCAATTTTCAGATTGGCACCGAACACTTGATCTTGTTCGGACGTCATGTTTTTACTGATGTTTCTTGGTTTTCCAAGCCTTTTGGCACTTTTAAACTATTTGTGCTTTTCCAGCATTAGTCTCGCAGTGTAACGCCGGACACCTTTAGGGATTCGGCAAAAACATTCTCAAATATTGCTACATATGCATCGGTTTCGAATTGTGTCTTCGGTCAATAGTTGGGTTGCCCGGCTCCTACACTTGCTTCCTACGTTCCGTTTTGTTCGGCTAGGCGTGCAAAGGGAGAACCACTGCGATTGTGCTTCCAGCTCACATGGTTAAGCACCTCAGTGGAGAAAGCCGAAAACTAACTGTCACAATAAGCGTAAACTGGTCAGCGATCCGATGACTATGTTAAATAACAGACCGTTCATAACATTGGCCGAAGTGTTTACGGCTTGACCTCGACTGTCGCTGAACACTACCAGGGGCTATTAACTAGCCTCCCAAACTAAATCCTCGATATTTTGCTCTTACATTGGAGCTGAGGTTTTATGATCATGCTTAGCATGACAACCCAAAGAAAGGAACCGATAGTGGGACTATTTTATTTGGAAGACATTTCTTCTGTTAAACAGTAATATAACTCTCTGCGTACCTTTGTTTATAAAACCGTATGGCCAGATTGCCTTGTTTTTCGTAAATCTTTGCCCTCATAAAGGCTTTATAAAGTAGGACAAACACTCCACGGCTACTGGCCGAGGAGGTGGAAGCCGATGGTCGGTCAACAAAGTTTTGTACAATGCGGATCTGAGCATTAATGACGTAAAGTACTTGGATACATAGAGTCATTACACATAATTTGTGATTTTACTATGGATATTGATCCTTAATTTGGCCACCCGTGCCCGCATTAAGGCTCGGGGGCTACTGGGCTTCGGGCTTATTATTTACAAATATTAAGGGGGCACATCGATCCCCTGATCTGGTGTTGCCACCCGACCAGTGTCTTGGGGGCTACTGCATTGCTTGTCCAATGCAGAAAAATTTATGTGCAATATAGTTTCCGAGGAGATTTTGATCCTCAGGTTGGTCGGCTGCACCCAACCCGAGTCTCGAGGACTGAGCACGCCGCTTTTAGTGTCCCAAAGTATTCTGCCAAGCTTGGACTTGATCCTCAGGCCGATTTTGCAAATCAACCTGAGTCTCAGCGGCTACTAGGATCAGCGGTCTTATGTAATCCTTCAGGTGCATCTCGGGTTTTAGACCGATACACACCTTGAGGGCTACTGGCTATATATCTCGGCAGAGAATAAATTGCACCAACAAAAAATATTCACAAAAATCGGCCCACATTCAGGGTGGTGCACCACCTTGAAAGCAGTCCGGCATAAAGCTCGGGCGCTAGTGGCTAGCTCCATAGAGGGCATTTCCGGCATTAAGCTCGACTAAACTCCTTCAAACTTTTTTGAACCAAGGTGATATGACACCCCGGATATAGTCCAGCGTTGGAGCTCGGATACATAGTCCGGCCTTGGAGCTCAGATACATTCTGGCGTTAGAGCTGGGAAGAGGTCCGACATTGGTGCTCAGCTGCAAAAGATACCTTGAATACAGTCCGGCGTTAGAGCTCGGATGCAAGAGGACACTGCCTCCTGGGAACAACTTCAAACCCGAGGTGTGGCATAAAAATAATAAGGCATTGATAAAGGCCGGAAACTTAAAGGGGCTCCTCGGATACCCGGCGTATAAACTTGTCGAATGCATTTCGGCGATCCTCAAGATCGAAGATGAGAAGATTTGTTGAACCAGTTTTCAAGGCCGACGACCGAAGATGAAGAACAGTTCGGAAGAATCGAGGAGTGTCCCTAACTTGAAGACCGGTTCAGGGGGATACCGACGGTGTCCTGGACTAGGGGGTACTCACCATGTCATCTCCCGATATATTAGATTGGGCCGAGGCCCCCCATGGCCGTATACTCATGGGCCAGTTCGGACAGCTGCTGCATACAAGGAAGATTCCACAAAGACTTGGCGATCAAGACAAGGACTTCTCCCCACCAGCGTATTCGGCTAGGACTCTTGTTATCCTAGGCCTCTGGTGCATTATATAAACCGAGGCCAGGCTAGTCAATAGAAGATACAATATATACAACAATCATACCATAGGCTAGCTTCTAGGGTTTAGCCTCCTTGATCTCGTGGTAGATCTACTCTTGTACTACCCATATCATCAATATTAATCAAGCAGGAGTAGGGTTTTACCTCCATCGAGAGGGCCCGAACCTGGGTAAAAACATCGTGTCCCTTGTCTCCTGTTACCATCCGGCCTAGACACACAGTTCGGGACCCCCTACCCGAGATCAGCCGGTTTTGACACCGACACTGTCCCTTCAGGGAAATGTCACGCGGTGACATATGGAGTCCTGCTTAGCCTACTACAGCCCGTGTTCCCGGAGTCTTGTTAGCCCAGTTGCTACAACCCGAATTCACACGCTGCTGACCGACATGCTCGATGTTGTTTCATGTATGCCTGTCCCTGTAAGTTAGGGCCACTTTGGGTTCACGACTAGTCATGTCGGCTTGGGTTCTCTGTCATATGGATGCTAGCGACACTATCATATACGTGAGCCAAAAGGCGCAAATGGTCCCGAGCCATGGTAAGGCGACACCTGTGGGAATACCGTGTGTGAGGCCGCAAAGTGATATGAGGTGTTACGTGCTAGATCGGTGTGACTTAGAATCGGGGTCCCGGCACACTATCCCCTCTCGTTGCTATGCATCTCCTAGATAGATCTTGCGTGATCGTAGGATTTTTTTTTGAAATACTACGTTCCCCATCAAACTAAACTTTTATTCATCTAAAGCAAAATATCAAACTAAAATAAGTAAAAGCAAAAAGATAGTGGGATGATACGATACTGGGGCACCTCCCCCAAGCTTAGCAGAAGCCAAGGGAGTGCCCATACCCGATACTTAGTTCTCCTTTGGTGGTGAAGAAGGTGATGGTGGTGATGAAGCGATCCTGTCCTTAAGGATCAAGAGATTCTCCAATCGACGGATGACGCTCCGGAGATGGATGATATGCTCTTGATGCAGAATATTTTTGCGAGTGTGATACATATTATGTATGCGAAGTATTTCAATGATGCGAAAAGCTTCAATCTCAGCAGGAGTAAGGTGAGTAAGGTAGGGCTTAAGGATACCTTCTTCCTCCTCCTCGGCTAGCAGTGCTTGTGCTGCCAGCGGGGATGGATCTAAGGTAGCTTTCTTGCCCTTGTCTCCCTCGACGTCATCCGTAGGCTCCTCCCGCTTCGTCTCGATCTTCATCAACCAAGCATCTTCTTCCATGTTGTTGGAGGAGCAAGAAGACATGATGCCTGGCTTGATGAATCTGACCAGAAACAACAAGAAAAGAGAACAAAGGATTTCTTCGCGATGCGGTGATCAACATGTTCGGGAAGTATATATAGATTTTTTTATCTTGGAGGACAAGCATAAGGTAGAAAAACAGAGTACAGAAGGTTCCCTAGGTGGGCACAACCCACCTGGACGCCAGGCAAGCCTAGTGCGCCCTCGTGTCTTGTGCCCACCAGGGGATGCTTCCTGAAAGTTTCTTTATTTCCAAAATTCTTAAATATTCCAAAACTGATAAAAAATATTTTTGCGGATTTTTCGGAGTCCGTTTACTTACCGTATCACGTACCTCCTTATTCTCACAATTACGGAGTGTTCCGGAAGGACTGTTTTATGTGTTCTTCCGGTGTCAAAGTTTGGATAATATTACTTTCAACATTAATAGGCGTACCAGAGATATAATACTTTATTTGTTGCCCATTGACAACCTTCAGGTTAGTACCTTCAGAATTATTTATTTTGATGGCTCCAGACCGATAAACCTCCTCGATGACATATGGGCCTTCCCATTTTGAGAGGAGTTTTCCTGCAAAGAATCTGAAACAAGAGTTGTACAAAAGAACATATTCTCCGACTTTAAACTCATGCTTTTGCATTCTTTTGTCATGACACCTTTTAACTTTTTCTTTGAATAATTTTGCATTTTCATAAGCTTGGGTTCTCCATTCATCTAGAGAGCTAATATCAAATAACCTCTTTTCACCGGCAAGTTTGAAATCATAATTGAGTTCTTTGATTGCCCAAAATTCTTTATGTTCTAACTCAAGAGGAAAAGGACAAGCTTTTCCATAAACCATTTTATAAGGAGACATACCCATAGGATTTTATATGTTGTTTTATAAGCCCAAAGCGCATCATCTAATTTCTTAGACCAATTCTTCCTGGACCTATTGACAGTCTTTTGCAAAATTAATTTTATTTCTCTATTTCTAAGTTCAACTTGACCACTTGGCAAGAATTTTACAAAAAGCACCGTGAACAAAGTGTGAACCACCATCAGTCATTAAATATCTAGGGACCCCAAACCTTGGGAAAATAACTTCCTTAAGCATTTTAATAGAGGTGTTGTGATCAGCACTACTGGTTGGAATAGCTTCTACCCATTTAGTAACATAATCAACAGCAACCAAAATATGTGTATACCCATTAGAGGAAGGAAAAGGTCCCATATAACGAAATCCCCAAACATCAAATGGTTCAACAACAAGTGAATAATTCATTTGCATTTCTTGACACTTACCAATATTACCTATTCTTTGGCATTCATCACAAGGTAAGACGAACTTATGGGCATCCTTGAAGAGAGTAGACCAATGAAATCCGGATTGCAATACCTTGTGAGCAGTTCTATCTCCAGCATGATGCCCTCCATAAGCTTCGTAGTGACATTTCCGTAGGATTTGTCCCTATTCATGCTCAGGTACACAACGTCTAATAATACCATCTACTACTTCTTTATAAAGGTGTGGGTCATCCCAAAAGTAATGTCTCAAATCATAGAAGAATTTTTCTTTTGTTGGTATGTAAAGCTAGGTGGTAAATATTTACAACAATGCAATTAGCATAATCAGCATACCAAGGAGTACTATGAGAAACATTTATTGCAGCTAACTGCTCATCAGGGAAACTATCATCAATAGGTAGTGGGTCACCAAGCACATTTTCAAGCCTGGAAAAATTATCAGCTACTGGGTTCTCAGCTCCTTTTCTATCAATGCTATGTAAATCAAAATCTTGTAACAAGAGAACCCATCAAATAAGTCTAGGTTTAGCATGTTTCTTTTCCATAAGATCTTTAATAGGAGCATGGTCTGTGTGGACAGTTACTTTGGAATCAACAATATAAGGTCTAAACTTATCACAAGCAAACACCACTGCTAAGAATTCTTTTTCAGTAGTAGCATAATTTCTTTGAACACTGTCTAGAGTTTTACCAACATAATGAATAACATTCAATTTCTTATCAACTCTTTGTCCTAGAACAGCACCAACGGCACAATCACTAGCATCACACATAACTTCAAAAGGCAAGTTCCAATTAGGTGGTTGAACAATAGGTGTAGAAATTAAAGCTTTCTTAAGTGTTTCAAAGGCTTCTAAACAATCATCATCAAAAACAAAAGGAATACCCTTTTGCAAGAGACTAGTAAGAGACCTAGAATTTTTTGAAAAGTCTTTGGTAAATCTCCTATAGAAACCAGCAAGACCTAAGAAACTACGAATACCTTTTATATCTTTAGGACATGGCATTTTCTCAATTGCATCAACCTTAGCTTTGTCCACTTAAATACCTCTTTCAGAAATTTTATTACCTAAGACAATGCCTTCATTAACCATAAAGTGGCACTTCTCCCAATTCAAGATAAAATTTGTTGGTTCACATCTCTGCAAAACTCGATCAAGATTTCTCAACCAATCATCAAAAGACTTCCCATAAACAAAGAAGTCATCCATGAAAACCTCAACAATCTTTTCACAAAAGTCAGAGAATATAGCAATCATACATCTTTGAAAGGTAGCAGGTGCATTACATAAACCGAAAGGCATACGTCTATAAGCATAGGTTCCAAAGGGACAAGTAAAAGTGGTCTTTTCTTGATTAGGTTGAGAAACAGGTATTTGTGAAAAAACAGAATATCCATCAAGGAAGCAAAAGTGTGTGTGCTTAGATAATCTTTCAATCATTTGATCAATAAAAGGCAAAGGGTAATGATCTTTTCTAGTTGCTTTGCTTAATTTTCTAAAATCTATTACCATTCTATAGCCTATAACAATTCTTTGTGGAATAAGTTCATTCTTATCATTAGGAACAGCTGTTATACCTCCTTTCACACAATGAACAGGACTTACCCATCTACTATCAGCTATAGGATAGATTATACCTACTTCCATAAGTTTTAATATTTCCGTTCTTACCACTTCTTTCATCTTCGGATTTAACGGACGTTGGTGATCAACAACGGGTTTAGCATCAGGTTCCATATTAATTTTGTGCTGACATAGAGTCGGACTAATTCCCTTAAAATCATCAAGAGTATATCCAATAGCAGCTCAGTGCTTCCTTAGAACTTTCAACAATCTTTCTTCTTCATGTTTTGAAAGGTCAGCACTAATAATAACAGGATATATCTTCTTTTCAGCAAGATAAGCATATTTCAAAGTGTGTGGCAATTGTTTTAATTCAAACACAGGATCACCTTTAGGTGGAGGAGGACCTCCTAGAGTTTCAATAGGCAAATTGTGTTTAAGTAGAGGATGTTGTTCAAAGAAAAAATTATCTATTTCATTTCTTTCATGCATATGTAAATCATTTTCATGGTCTAGCAAATATTGTTCTAAAGGATTAGTAGGTGGTACAACAATAGAAGCAGGACCAATTAATTCATCCTTACTAGGCAATTCTTTTTCATGAATATTTCTACTAAACTTGGAAAAATTAAACTCATGAGACTCATCACCAAAACTAACACTGACAATTTGTTTCTTACAATTTATCTTAGCATTAACAGTATTCAAGAAAGGTCTACCAAAGATAATGGGACAAAAGTCATCTTGTGGGGAACCAAGAACAAGAAAATCAGTAGGTTATTTTATTTTTCCACACAAGACTTCAACATCTCTAACAATCCCAATTGGTGATATAGTGTCTCTATTAGCAAGTTTAATAGTAACATCTTCCTTAGACTGTGGGTGCTATGTCATTCATAATTTCTTGATATAAGGTATAAGGAATAGCACTCACACTAGCACCTATGTCACATAAACCATGATAACAGTGATCTCCTATTTTAACTGAGATGACGGGCATGCCAACAATAGGTCTATGTTTGGCAATTCTAGCAGCTTCTTCACAGAAGTAAATAACATGCCCATCCATATCTTCTTCCAAGAGATCTTTAACCATAGCAATACTAGGTTCTAGTTTAATTTGTTCATCAGGTTTAGGTGTTCTAGTATAGCTTTTGTTAACCACAGCTGAAACTTTAGCATGTTCCTTTATCCTAATAGGGGAAGGTGGTTTCTCAATATAAGCAGAAGGAACAACTGTTTCAACATTATAAAGTATAGTTTCTTCGTTAATTGGCACCGGTTCTTTAATTTCTTCCTTAGTAGGTGGGTGATTGATATGTCTCCGTCATATCTATAATTTTTGATTGTTCCATGCCAACATTCTACAACTTTCATATACTTTTGGCAACTTTTTATACTATTTTTGGGACTAACATATTGATCCAGTGCCCAGTGCCAGTTCTTGTCTGTTGCATGTTTTTGGTTTCGCAGAATATCCATATCAAACGGAGTCCAAAAGGGATAGGAGATACTTTTTAGAATATTTGGCAAATTCCGGAAGAAAAATCCACGCGGTGCCTGTGGTGGTCACGAGGCAGGGGGCGCGCCCCCTACCCTCGTGAGCCACCCGTAATGCGGTTGACGCTCTTATTTTGCCACAAGAAAGCTAATTTTCGGAAAAAATCATGGCGAAGGTTTCAGGCCAATCGGAGTTACGAATCTCCATATAAACACGAAACGGTGAAACAGAGCCGGGGGAGAACACATAAACAGAGAGAGACAAAGAGACAGATCCAATCTCGGAGGGGCTCTCGCCCCTCCCACACCATGGAGGCCAAGGACCAGAGGGGAAACCCTTCTCCTATCTAGGGAGGAGGTCAAGGAAGAAGAAGAAGGGGGGCCCTCTCCCCCTTGCTTCCGGTGGCGCCGGAGTGCCACCGGGGGCCATCATCATCACCGCAATCTTCACCAACAACTTCACCACCATCATCACCAACTCTTCCCCCCTCTATGTAGCGGTGTAACCTCTCTCTTACCCGCTGTAATCTCTACTTAAACACGGTGCTCAACGCTATATATTATTTCCCTATGATGTATGGCTATCCTATGATGTTTGAGTAGATCCGTTTTGTCCTAATGGCTATTTGATGATCAAGATTGGTTTGAGTTGCATGTTTTATTATTGGTGCTGTCCTATGGTGCTCTCCATGTCGCGCAAGCATGAGGGATCCCCGTTGTAGGGTGTTGCAATATGTTTATGATTTGCTTATGGTGGGTGGCGTGAGTGAACAGAAGCACAGAGCCGAGTAAGTAGGTTGTTTGCGTATGGGATAAAGAGGACTTGATGCTTTAATGCTATGGTTGGGTGTTACCTTAATGATCTTTAGTAGTCGCGGATGCTTGCTAGAGTTCCAATCATAAGTGCATATGATCCAAGTAGAGAAAGTATGTTAGCTTATGCCTCTCCCTCAAATAAAATTGTAATAATGATTACCGGTCTAGTTATCGATTGCCTAGGGACAAATAACTTTCTCGTAACAAAAAGCTCTTTACTAAAACTAACTTTGTTGTGTCTTTATCTAAACAGCCCATACTTTCTATTTATGTGCTCTTTATTATCTTGCAAACCTATCCAACAACACCTATAAAGTACTTCTAGTTTCATACTTGTTCTAGGTAAAGCGAACATCAAGCGTGCGTAGAGTTGTATCGGTGGTCGATAGAACTTGAGGGAATATTTGTTCTGCCTTTAGCTCCTAGTTGGGTTCGACACTCTTACTTATCGAAAACTGTTGCGATCCCCTATACTTGTGGGTTATCAAGAC
Source organism: Triticum aestivum (assembly GCF_018294505.1). NCBI lineage: Eukaryota > Viridiplantae > Streptophyta > Magnoliopsida > Poales > Poaceae > Triticum > Triticum aestivum. The sequence continues at coordinate 521,333,553 of NC_057809.1, read as the reverse complement.
CTTATTCTGGCGCCGTTGCCGGGGAGCAATAGCGTGGGGTGAATATTCTCGTGTGTGCTTGTTTGCTTTATCACTAAATAATTTTTATTTGCTGTTCTTAGTTGTTCTCTATCTTTAGTTATGGATATGGAACACGAAATACCAAAAAAAATAGGTGTACTTGCTACTCATGGAGATGAGGAACCTCCTAAAACCCTCGATGCTCAATATGTGAAAAATATTATGTACCACTTTGATAATCCTGAGAAAACCTCATTCAATCTGGTAATGGGAGTAATGTTGGATCAACGTGAATACTTTAGGGATTATCGGTTGACACAAAAAGGGAAACTATTATGGGATCAAATTTATATATTGAAGTGGTATGCTCGGCAAATATGCTTGAGTTATGATATTACTTGTTGCTCTAGGATGAAGGCTCCACACTTTCCCTTTTCATGTGAATTTAATGATAATGAAACCTTGGCTTCTTATGCTAGAGGTATATATGATTACTATGATGTGGAACAAATAGAAGAATTTGTTGCTTTTAAGGGTGCTTATGAAATTGAATCTTTGTTTGAAAAGAATGAAGCTTATGATGATGATGTTTATAGGCCTGAAAATTTAGCTATCTTAAAATATTGCTATTATAATTATGAATATAATTCCTATATTAATGCGCTTATTGAGAAAGTCTCCGTTGTCCAAGAAGAGATTAATATTTTGCAGGAATCTATGGAAGAAGAAGTTGATGAAACTTTGAGCTCATTGGATGAAAAAGATGATGAGGAGAGAAAAGAACAAAAGGAGGAAGAGCGGATTGATCACCCATGCCCACCTTCTAATGAGAGTAACTCTTCAACTCATACATTGTTTAATTCCCCTTCGTGCTTACCGAAGGATGATTGCTATGATGACTGTTATGATCCCTTGGATTCTTTTGAAATATCCTTTTTTGATGATGCTTGTGGCCAAGATGCCAGTATGAATTATGCTTATGGAGATGAACTTGCTATAGTTCCTTATGTTAAACATAAAATTGTTGCTATTGCACCCACGCATGATAGTCCTATTATCTTTTTGAATTCTCCAAACTACACTATTAAGGATTATATTGATGGGTTGCCTTTTACCATTGCACATAATGATTTTGATGAGTATAATATGCATGTGCTTGCTGCTCCTACTTGCAATTATTATGAGAGAGGAACTATATCTCCACCTCTCTATGTTTCCAATATGATAAAATTGCAAGAAACTGTTTATACTATGCATTGGCCTTTACTTTGTGTGCATGAATTGTTCTTTTATGACATGTCGATGCATAGGAAGAGAGTTAGACTTCGTCATTGCTTGATATATTTTACTTTGTGCTCACTACTAAATTACAAATCATTGTTGATTCAAATTGGCTTTGATATACCTTGGGATCCGGGTGGATTCACTACTTGAGCACTATATGCCTAGCTTAATGGCTTTAAAGAAAGCGCTGCCAGGGAGACAACCCGGAAGTTTTAGAGAGTCATTTATTTCTGTTGAGTGATTTCATATAGTTTAGAAACAACAAAAATAAAGAGGGGAACCCAAACTTTTTCTAAAAGAAATGTGAAAGTGAGAGGGACGAGCATTGTGAAAGTGGGGGACGTCCTTGAACTTTGTTCATGCCCATGTGAACTTTGTGAATCTTAATTACAGAAACCTTTCAACAAAAATAATTATCCCCTTGTACAATTCCAGTGTATTATAAAAATAATGTGCCAAGGTTTACCTTTAGGATGTTTACATTTGCTTGATGGTTTGTACGGTGCAGGACAGAAACTTTAGCTGTAGTGCGCGATTTTACATTTTTAGCTGGAACGTCAAATGGTTCTGATTCTGTTTGCACTGTCTTCCTATACAAATTTTTTATTTTTGCTAATTTTGGTAGAATTTTTCAAGTATCAGAAGTATGGTGAATGTTCATATTATTACAGACTGTTCTGTTTTAGACAGATTCTGTTTTTGATGCATAGTTTGCTTGTTTTGATGAAACTATCAATTTATATTAGTGGATTAAGCCACGAAAAAGTTATATTACAGTAGACACAATGCAAAAACAAAATATGAATTGGTTTGCGACAGTACTTAGAGTAGTGATTTGCTTTATTATACTAACGGATCTTACCGAGTTTTCCGTTGAAGTTTTGTGTGGATGAAGTGTTCGATGATTGAGAAGGTTTCGATGTGAGAAGAAGGAAGAGAGGCAAGAGCTCAAGCTTGGGGATGCCCGAGGCACCCCAAGTAAGTATTCAAGGAGACTCAAGCGTCTAAGCTTGGGGATACTGGGAAGGCATCCCCTCTTTCTTCAACAAGTATCGGTATGTTTTCGGATTCGTTTCGTTCATGCGATATGTGCAATCTTGGAGCGTCTTTTGCATTTAGTTTTCACTTTTCTTTTATGCACAATGCTGGTATGAGATAGTCCTTGGTTGATTTATAGAATGCTCTTTGCACTTCACTTATATCTTTTGAGTATGGCTTTATAGAATGCTTCATGTGCTTCACTTATATCATTTGAAGTTTGGATTGCCGGTTTCTCTTTACATAGAAAACCGCCATTTATAGAATGCTCTTTTGCTTCACTTATATTTGTTAGAGAATGGGCATATATTTTGTAGAAAGAATTAAACTCTCTTGCTTCACTTATATCTATTTAGAGAGATGACAGGAATTGGTCATTCACATGGTTAGTCATAAAATCCTACATAAAACTTGTAGATCACTGAATATGATATGTTTGATTCCTTGCAATAGTTTTGCGATACAAAGATGGTGATATTCGAGTCATGCTAGTTGGTAGTTGTGGATTAGTAGAAATACTTGTGTTGAGGTTTGTGATTCCCGTAGCATGCACGTATGGTGAATCGTTATGTAACAAAGTCGGAGCATGAGGTATTTATTGATTGTCTTCCTTATGAGTGGCGGTCGGGGACGAGCGATGGTCTTTTCCTACCAATCTATCCCCTAGGGGCATGCATAGTAGTACTTTGCTTCGAGGGCTAATAAACTCTTGCAATAAGTATGTGAGTTCTTTATGACTAATGTTGAGTCCATGGATTATACGCACTCTCACCCTTCCATCATTGTTAGCCTCTCTAGTATCGCGCAACTTTCGTCGGTACCATAAACCCACCATATACCTTCCTCAAAATAGCCACCATACCTACCTATCATGCCATTTCCATAGCCATTCCGAGATAGATTGCCATGCAACTTCCATCATCATCGTATACATGACTTGAGAATCATTGTCATATTGCTTTGCATGATCGTAAGATAGCTAGCATGATGTTTTCATGGCTTGTCCGTTTTTTGATGTCATTGCTACACTAGATCATTGCACATCCCGGTACACCGCCGGAGGCATTCATATAGAGTCATATCTTTGTTCTAGTATCGAGTTGTAATATCGAGTTGTAAGTAAATAAAAGTGTGATGATCATCATTATTAGAGCATTGCCCCAGTGAGGAAAGGATGATGGAGACTATGATTCCCCCATAAGTCGGGATGAGACTCCGGACTTTACAAAAAAATAAAAGAGGCCAAAGAAGCCCAAATAAAAAAAAGAGGCCAAAGAAGCCCACCAAAAATAAAAAAATAAAAAATAAAAAAATGAGAGAAAAAGAGAGAAGGGGCAGTGCTACTATCTATTTTCCACACTTGTGCTTCAAAGTAGCACCATGTTCTTCATATAGAGAGTCTCTTGAGTTAGACTTGTATATTCCGATGATGGGCTTCCTCAAATGCCCGAGGTCTTCATGAGCAAGCAAGTTGGATGCACACCCACTTAGTTTCAGTTAGAGCTTTCATACACTTATAGCTCTAGTGCACCCGTTGCAAGGCAATCCCTACTTACTCACATAGATATCTATTGATGGGAATCTCCATAGCCCGTTGATATGCCTAGTTGATGTGAGACTATCTTCTCCTTTTTGTCTTCTCCACCATCATATTCTATTCCACCTATAGTGCTATGTCCATGGCTCACGCTCATGTATTGCGCGAAGGTTGAAAAGGTTTGAGAATGTCAAAAGTATGAAACAATTGCTTGGCTTGTCATCGGGGTTGTGCATGATGTGAATATTTTGTGTGGTGAAGATGGAGCATAGCTAGACTATATGATTTTGTAGGGATAACTTTCTTTGGCCATGTTATTTTGAAAAGACATGATTGCTTTATTAGTAGGCTTGAAGTATTATTGTTTTTATGTCAAATGATAGACTATTGCTTTGAATCACTCGTGTCTTAATATTCATGCCATGATTAGGTATGTGATCAAGATTATGCCAGGTAGCATTCCACATCAAAAATTATCTTTTTTATCATTTACCTACTCGAGGACGAGAAGGAATTAAGCTTGGGGATGCTGATACGTCTCCGTCGTATCTATAATTTTTGATTGTTCCATGCCAATATTCTATAACTTTCATATACTTTTGGCAACTTTTTATACTATTTTTGGGACTAACATATTGATACAGTGCCCAGTGCCAGTTCATGTCTGTTGCATGTTTTTGGTTTCGCAGAATATCCATATCAAACGGAGTCCAAACAGGATAAAAACGGACGAAGATACTTTTTGGAATATTTGGAAAATTCCGGAAGAAAAATCCACGCGAGACGATGCCCGAGGTGGTCACGAGGCAGGGGGGCGCGCCTGCCCCCCTGGGCGCGCCCCTACCCTCCTGAGCCACCCGTAAGGCGGTTGACGCTCTTCTTTTGCCGCAAGAAAGCTAATTTTTAGAAGAAAAAAATCACAGCGAAGGTTTCAGGCCAATTGAAGTTACGGATCTCCATATATACACGAAACGGTGAAACAGAGCCGGGGGAGAATGCAGAAACAGAGAGAGACAGAGAGACAGATCCAATCTCAGAGGGGCTCTCGCCCCTCCCATGCCATGGAGGCCAAGGACCAGAGGGGTGTAACACCCCGGATGTAATTTACCTTATATGTATCCCAACTCTTGTCGTTTCCGGCCTAAGTTATTTTTATTTTCCTCGATGTTGGGTTTTTGTCTCCGTGTGTTGTTGCCTTTGTCATGCATCTCATATCATGTCATCATGTGTATTGCATTTGCATACGTGTTCGTCTCATGCATCCGAGCATTTTCCCCGTTGTCCGTTTTGCATTTCGGTGCTCCTATCTCCTCCGGTGCCCCTTTCTACCTTTTTTCGTGTGTGGGGGTTAAACCTATCTGGATTGGACCAAGACTTGTCATGCGGCCTTGGTTTACTACCGGTAGACCGCCTGTCAAGTTTCGTACCATTTGGACTTCGTTTGATACTCCAACGGTTAACCGAGGGACCGAGTGTAACGCCCCGAGACCGATGTGCCAGGTGTCTTCGAGTTATTCGCTGCTGTTGCCATGTATTTTCCTTGCGTGTTACATTTCATTATGTCATCATCCGCATTGCATCATCACGTTTTCGAAACTTGCATTCGCTCGGGTTCTCCCAGTTCCGTCCGTTATCCGTTCTGAGCCCAGACACACTTGCACGCGCCAGCGGCATGTCCGAAATATTATTTTATAAGTGGCTGGAAAATGTTCTCGGAATGGGATGAGAGTTGACGTGTGGTCCTATTATAGTGTAGATAGACCGCCTGTCAAGTTTCATCGCATTCGGAGTTTGTTTGATAGCCCAACCGTTTAACTATAGCGGCAGTATAGCCGGTCTAACGTCGGACGTTTTCGATCTCCGGAAACTGTTGCCGGGTTGCTTTCCTCCTCTCTCTTCTCAGTCCAACCACACACTTGACCTCGTTCACCTAACCCCTCTTTGCACAGTGCATCAACCCCTCGCGCGTGTCCGAAATTGTCCCGGACCCGACCCGAGCAATCGTCACCGTTGGGTCCGGATCATCCCCAAACATCTACAAAACATCACCGTTTCCTTGTTTGGACTTTCTAACCTATAGATTCTCAACCATCCGATTCTAATCAAATGATCCAACTTCCCTCTTTTCCCGTATATATAGTCTACCCCTAGTCTATTTTGGACCTAACCCTATTTCCTAGGGATCCTCCCTAGCCGCCACCACTACACTCCATCCCATCACCTAGATCCATCGCCACCCACCTCCTCTGTTTCTGTGTCTGACCAATCCCGCTCCTCCTGCTTCGATCCCTGAGCAGATCGAGCCAGCAGTCCCCGCCGGCGAAGAGTAGCAGCGCCAACATGACCTCCCCGTGAGCCGCCACTGATACAGGCCGACCTCATCCCTCGCGCCCCTCTCTCCCTTCTTCTCCTTCCTCTGGTTTCTTTCTCTCAATCCTCTCTCTCTTCTATTTCCATGGACAGGAGCTCACCGCCGCGTGGTTCTACCTACGTCGATGTTCAAAGTTACCCGTGGAGCCTGGATCTGGTCCTCCACACGCCAGATCCGTCCATTTTCCCGTGCCCATTTTGCATCGTCCCAGCGCCGCTCGTCTCCACGGTGCCTCCTTCGCTCGACCCGTGCGACCGCTCCTCTACCTCATCCCAGGTCGCCCCGTCATGGTCTTGTCTTCGGCCGGAGCTGTCCATCCCCGACGCCTCCTCCACGTCGTTCTCCGCCGGCCATGAACCCAGCCGCCGCCATCTTCTTCCCTGAGGTCCGCCGATGCCGTGAGTCCCGCTGCCGCCTGCTTCCTCTCGTCAGGGACGAACGAGCGTTCGCCCCGAGCGTTGACCGCGCCTCCAGCGTATCGGCAGCAAGGCCCACCTCCAGCGCCGTCGTGGGCCGCGTGAGCAAGGCCTAGCCCAGCCGCTGCTAGAACCAAACCGCAACACAGAACGGACCAAGCCCATAGGTGAGCAGCCCCAACAGATCCTCTCCTATGCACTATTGGACCTGCCAGATTCGGCCCGTGTTGTTTTTTTCCTGCCAGGACGATTTTTCCTATTATCTAGAGAACTGCATATTTATAGATTACCCCTCCATGCTCATGCATTAATAACTCTTGAACCGTGCTTCGGATTAAAATGGTTTAAATATGTAAGATGCTTAGAATTTCATATAGTTTCATAATATGTCTTTTTCATCCATGTTTAAAATGTTTAATATGTTGTTTTTTTAAATTTGCTTAAATAACTTGCTAAAATGATTTAATTCATAACTAATTAACCGTAGCTCCAAATCTAATAAACTTTATATGTAAACGGGGTAGAATTTTGCCTAGTTTAACATGGTGGCATCATCTTGCATGTCTAACAACTCTAAAATATGGTTGAGGGCAGAACAGGACCAAACCTAATATATGCATATGGGGATTTACCAGAATTGTTGTTTGTTGTTTCCGGCCTCGTTTAAACTTGCCTAGATAGGTAGTTTTCTTTGCTTCACCCTCTTGCCATGTTTAACAACATTTAATATTGTTGGGTACATAACGAGAGAGAACTAAATAAGTCATGTGGTGTTTTCCTTCAATATGCCACTCCATTGCATATTGAGCTCCACTTAATTTGTAGTGTTGTTTGTGCACTTTGCCATGCCATGCTTCATTATACCGGACATGCATCATACTTGATTGTGCACCATGCCATGTTCAAGTGATGGTTGTTTACTATGTTGTGTGCTTATTTCCGGTGATTGCTTCTTCGGGTTGGTTCCGATAACGTCGTGTTTGTGAGGATCCATTCGACTACGTCCGTTTGTCTTCTTCATGGACTCGTTCTTCTTCCTTGCGGGATTTTAGCCAAGATGACCATACCCTCGAAATCACGTCTATCTTTGCTTGCTAGTTGCTCGCTCTTTTGCTATGCCTATGTTGCAGTACCTACCACTTGCTTATCATGCCTCCCATATTGTTGAACCAAGCCTCTAACCCACCTTGTCCTAGCAAACCGTTGTTTGGCTATGTTACCGCTTTGCTCAACCCCTCTTGTAGCGTTGTTAGTTGCAGGTGAAGATTGAAGTTCGTTCCTTGTTAGAACATGGAGATGTTGTTCCTTGTTGGAACATGGTTACTTGTTGGGATATCACGATATATCTTATTTAATTAATGCATCTACATACTTGGTAAAGGGTGGAAGGCTCGGCCTTATGCCTGGTGTTTTGTTCCACTCTTGCCGCCCTAGTTTCCGTCATATCAATGTTATGTTCCCGGATTTTGCATGCGGTTGGGTAATAATGGGAACCCCTTGACAGTTCTCCTTGAATAAAACTCTTCCAGCAATGCCCAACTTTGGTTTTACCATTCGCCACCTAGCCTTTTTTCCCTTGGGTTCCGCGGACTCAAGGGTCATCTTTATTTAAACCCCCGGGCCAGTGCTCATCTGAGTGTTGGTCCAACCTATCAGCCGCCGGTGGCCACCAGGGGGAACTCTGGGCTGGCCTACCGGAAGTTTAGACAATCTGAGTGTGCCCTGAGAACGAGATATGTGCAGCTCCTATCGGGATTTGTCGGCACATTCGGGCGGTGTTGCTGGATTTGTTTTAACTTGTCGAAGTGTCTTGTAGAACCGGGATACCGAGTCTGATCGGAATGTCTCGGGAGGAGGTCTATTCCTTCGTTGACCGTGAGAGCTTGTCATGGGCTAAGTTGGGACTCCCCTGCAGGGATTTGAACTTTCGAAAGCCGTGCCCGCAGTTATGGGCAGATGGGAATTTGTTAATGTCCGGTTGTAGAAAACCTGAAGTTGACCTTAATTAAAATACATCAACCGCGTGTGTAACCGTGATGGTCTCTTTCCGGTGGAGTCTGGGAAGTGAACACGGTTGTTGGAGTTATGCTTGACGTAGGTTGTTCTAGGATCACTTCTTGATCATAGTTTCTCGATCGTGCTTTGCCTTCTCTTCTCGCTCTCATTTGCGTATGTTAGCCACTATATATGCTAGTCGCTTGTTGCAGCTCCACCTCATACCTTTTACCTTACCCATAAGCTTAAATAGTCTTGATCGCGAGGGTGTGAGATTGCTGAGTCCCCGTGACTCACAGATACTTCCAAAGCCAGCTTGCAGGTGCCGTTGAACCGTGCAGATGACGCAACCAAGCTCAAGGAGGAGCTCGATGAAGATCTTGTCCTTTGTGTTGTTTCGTTCCAGTTGATCAGTAGTGGAGCCCAGTTGGGGTCGATCGGGGATCTGTGTAGCATTTGGGGTAGTCTTCTTTTATTTTGGCTCCGTAGTCGGGCCCTGATTGTATTTGGATGATGTAATGCTTTATTCATGTATTTGTGTGAAGTGGCGATTGTAAGCCAACTATGTATCTCTTTCCCTTATGTATTACATGGGTTGTGTGAAGATTACCTCACTTGCGACATTGCTTTCAATGCGGTTATGCCTCTAAGTCGTGCTTCGACACGTGGGAGATATAGCCGCATCGAGGGCGTTACAAGTTGGTAATCAGAGCCTTCCCCGACCTTAGGAGCCCCCACTGCTTGATCGAATTAGCTGACGTTGTTGAGTCTAGAAAAATGTTTTGATACATTTAGGAATTATATATCGGAGAGTTTAGGAATTCTTTTTACTCCCCAGTCCCTTCATCACTCTGGTAAGGCATCCTGACATAGAGTTTTGACTCTTCTCTTCTCAAATTTCACTAAAAAAATTTTAGGATCACGCGGGTATCTTGGAATCGTTCCGATCGATTTGTGACGAGAACATTGTTCTTGGTGCCTCCTGTCATTTAGGGGTGTGGCAGTGTCCCGGGGAGTTGAGCTCCGAGGTGTTGTCGTCACAATTTTATCGATGCAGTTCTGGAATACCCGAGTTTAGTACGCCGACATCGAAAATCTCTTTTATGCAGTTCGTTGGTGAGATAACCTCGACGCCACCCAGTACTGGGGCGTAAGTTCAGGAGTATTGCCATAACTCGTATAACGGATGCTTTTCGAAGGTTGAGGTAGATGATTTCCGAAGGTTTCTTGGTTATGTGTTGAAGGATGGATACAGCTGGATGTAGGATTTGCTAGTTTAGGTGAGATATTATGCTTCCCATGTATCCCCAACACCTGATTGCATAACCGGAAAGGTTCGGGAGTTTCATAGGTGGGAATTCAAGTAGCTCCTAGGATTTCTTTCCAACAAATGTATGATATGAAATTGGGGTTCGACGTCTAGTGGTCCGCCTATCCACGGTTGGTTTTACAGTGGTCTCGTTGCGTCTTAAAGAGTCCTTGGCTATGCCGACTCGGGGATGCTTCGTATGTCATGTGCACTGCCTTGTACATGATGGTGCTATACGATCGAGCCCGTGTAGGCCCCACCACGAAAACTTCGGACGAAATCTCTATCATATGTTTGTTCCGGCTTATTCTGCAAGCCAATCCTTTGTTTTTGTTTTGAGTTGTGGTATTCGAGTTGCTTCGAAGTCAAATGTGGATTCCATACCTTTCCTAAATGGTGTTCTCATATTTCTATGTGAATACTAATCCTTCATGATAATCGAGATTGTCATGTTAATCCTTTCCAACCGGTGTGCTTCTCTTTAAGTGGATCCGATCATTTTAGCATCGCAAGATCACCTCTCGGTTTTTCCCAACGTTGTCTGTTTCATCCGTCCCCAAGTTGTCTTTGTTTTTCCCGCCCTCCCACCCTTTTTCTTCAAGGATTCGGATTTCTGAATCAAGTATCCTTTTATTCATGTGAAGTCTCTCTATTCTTTCCCTTCATGTTCTTACCCGGTGATTCTCAAGAAGATACTAACGAAGCTTCAAGTTCGTCACTCTTCACTCATTTTCTTCTCCGGTGGATTCAAATCAAGCTTTGGTGTTGATCATATCCTTTTTCATCGTTTCGAATACCTTCTCATGCCGGTGCACCTCATAATCTTTCAGCGCTCACTATTCTATTGTTCCGGAGTGCTGAAGATACCTCAGAAGATGTTGGAGTTTATTCTCATTCTTTCAAGATCTTTCGGGAATGCTATCTTATTCAAGACATTTAATTCAACCGGTACTTTCTCTCTTGTAAATCATTCAACGGTGTTTTCTTTTGCGTGGGCCCTAACCCACAGGTCTTTTCCCAGGATCTTACCTGACTCTTCTTATTTTTTCCGGAGCTATTCTCAAATTCATTTCCATGTTTGACGTAAGAATGATTCATCATCAGTCATATGTATTTCTCCAAGATCTTTCAAATTCTTTACATCGTTGGTTCAACTTTTCTATTCTTCTTTATTCCGGAATGTCTCAACAATTGGTGGTGTTTCTCATCGTTATTTTTAGATTTTGAAGTCCGAAGAAGAGTTTTACCTCCACATCTTATCTGTTCTCTTAGAGATTCGTGATTCTAGTTCGAGCCCATCCTCTCATAATTGTATTCGTTTGTGAGAATTCTTTTCACCCATCCGGAGCATTTCATGAGTTGTTTCCATTTTTTCCCCGAAGGCCATCTTTTCAAATATTATTCATTTCTCAGCTTTCAGCTCTCGTTCTCCAAATCGCACTAGTGCATCATTCAAATATTCTCTAATCAATTCATGATCTCTTCGCTCTCATGTATCTAAATCCTAGCAAGCATCTTCGTTCATTTGCTAATTTTACCTGGTGTTTCTTTATCTTTACTTTGTTCATTTTCAATTCTTACGGCGGTTCGTTCAAGAGTTCCTCTTCCTTCGTTTATCATATCAACTTATTCGATGTTACAATCCTACCGGCGGTTCCTTGAAGACATTCTCAAGTCTATGTTATATCTCTTTTAATCTTTTCTACGAGAATAAGTAATATGCCAAATCTGTTGATTGTCATCAATTTAAATTGGTGGGGGATAAGCATAATGTAATTCTTATTATTGTTTCATCCAAGCGATTTAATTCCTTATTCTGGAGGTTCATCAAAATTCTTGATTTATTTTGTTCATCTTTCTTTTCTGGAGCTCCAAGTTATTTCAATTATATCACCATGGAGATTCATCTAAATCGTCGCAAGGCTTCGCTTGTGTTTTCAACTTCTCTTTCCGTTTTGATCATCCTTTTATTACCGGAGTTCTTCATGGAGGTCTACATGACGGCTCACCAATGATTTAATTCCTTCTCGAAGCGTTCATCAAGATCCTTTTTCAGAGGAGCTCAAGTTTTCTTCATCTTGCTATCCGGAGTGCAATTCTTTCTTCCATATCATCAAAGGTGGTATTATGTCATTCTTGATAATTTGAGTTCATGTTTCATGATTCACATGTTATCAAGAATGAGGTATTTTAAATCCATCAATCTCGTCATTGGAGTTATCTTGGGTCATATTTCACCTAAAGCCTTCCCTAAGGATTGTTGCTATTTATGGTGCTTATAAATGACCCAATTTCTTCATTTATCCTCCCGGTGAAATAAGTTTCTCATCTTCTTGTTCATATCAATCCAATCTATCGTTTCCAGTAGTGGCAGAATGTCACCTCATAATTTGAGATGTATTCCATAAGAGCATATCTAGCTTATTCTTTTCGTTGTTGGGTTTCCAATAACTCTGTTCGACCCTTCTCCTAAAGATGCCTTTTTCAAGCTCTTTTGTGGCAGAAGTTGGCATTTTCTTCTCCATTCTCCTATTTAAATTATCTATCTTCTATTCTTTTGTTCCGGAGGCATTGTCATGTTGCTCTTTTCAACCCATCATCTCATTTTGTCAAAGATCATGTTCTTTTCATGCCTGTCCATTTAACCGGAGCGTTGTGTCCTCTGCTCAAGCTCTTTTCGCCTTATCAAGCCTTGCATCTCTTTTCAACCGGAGTGCTATTTGAGATCTTTCTTACCCCTTGTTCCATTCATTCAATAGTTCCGGAGGCAGTATGTTGTGATTTCATCAAGTATCTTCTCATCTTACCAAGTTCTTATTCAACTCCTTTTTCTTTTCAATCAGAGTGCTTCCCGAAGTTGTTCTTCCTTGATCCTCTTTTCTACCGGAGTGTTTTCAACTTCGTTCAGCTCCGTTGTATTCTTTTCTCAAAATGGCGTAACCTTTTCAAGGTTCTTTGGTTTCACTCATTTGTCAAAGGAGCAACTTAGTTTTACCTCTTCTTTATCTCTTCCATTTTCCCTCCGGTGCCATTCTAGATCTCGGGACGAGATCCTCTCGTAGTGGTGGAGTGTTGTAACGCCCCGAGACCGATGTGCCAGGTGTCTTCGAGTTATTCGCTGCTGTTGCCATGTCTTTTGCTTCCGTGTTGCATTTCATTATGTCATCATCCGCATTGCATCATCACGTTTTCGAAACTTGCATTCGCCCGGGTTCTCCCAGTTCCGTCTGTTATCCGTTCTGAGCCCAGACACACTTGCACGCGCCCGTGGCATGTCCGAAATATTATTTTATAAGTGGCCGGAAAATGTTCTCGGAATGGGATGAGAGTTGACGTGTGGTCCTATTATAGTGTAGATAGACCGCCTGTCAAGTTTCATCGCATTTGGAGTTCGTTTGATAGCCCAACCGTTTAACTATAGCGGCAGTATAGCCGGTCTAACGTCGGACGTTTTCGATCTCCGAAACTGTTGCCGGGTTGCTTTCCTCCTCTCTCTTCTCAGTCCAACCACACACTTGACCTCGTTCACCTAACCCCTCTTTGCACAGTGCATCAACCCCTCGCGCGTGTCCGAAATTGTCCCGGACCCGACCCGAGCAATCGTCACCGTTGGGTCCGGATCATCCCCAAACATCTACAAAACATCACCGTTTCCTTGTTTGGACTTTCTAACCTATAGATTCTCAACCATCCGATTCTAATCGAATGATCCAACTTCCCTCTTTTCCTGTATATATAGTCTACCCCTAGTCTATTTTGGACCTAACCCTATTTCCTAGGGATCCTCCCTAGCCGCCACCACTACACTCCATCCCATCACCCAGATCCATCGCCACCCACCTCCTCTGTTCTGTGTCTGACCAATCCCGCTCCTCCTGCTTCGATCCCTGAGCAGATCGAGCCAGCAGTCCCCGCCGGCGAAGAGCAGCAGCGCCAACATGACCTCCCCGTGAGCCGCCACTGATCCAGGCCGACCTCATCCCTCGCGCCCCTCTCTCCCTTCTTCTCCTTCCTCTGGTTTCTTTCTCTCAATCCTCTCTCTCTTCTATTTCCATGGACAGGAGCTCACCGCCGCGTGGTTCTACCTACGCCGATGTTCAAAGTTACCCGTGGAGCCTAGATCTGGTCCTCCACACGCCAGATCCGTCCGTTTTCCCGTGCCCGTTTTGCATCGTCCCAGCGCCGCTCGTCACCACGGCGCCTCCTTCGCTCGACCCGTGCGACCGCTCCTCTACCTCATCCCAGGTTGCCCCGTCATGGTCTTGTCTCCGGCCGGAGCTGTCCATCCCCGACGCCTCCTCCACGTCGTTCTCCGCCGGCCATGAACCCAGCCGCCGCCATCTTCTTCCCTGAGGTCCGCCGATGCTGTGAGTCCCGCTGCCGCCTGCTTCCTCTCGCCAGGGACGAATGAGCGTTCGCCCCGAGCATTGACCGCACCTCCAGCGTATCGACAGCAAGGCCCACCTCCAGTGCCATCGTGGGCCGCGTGAGCAAGGCCTAGCCCAGCCGCTGCTAGAACCAAACCGCACCACAGAACGGACCAAGCCCATAGCTGAGCAGCCCCAACAGATCCTCTCCTATGCACTATTGGCCCTGCCAGATTCGGCCCGTGTTGTTTTTTTCCTGCCAGGACGATTTTTCCTATTATCTAGAGAACTGCATATTTATAGATTACCCCTCCATGCTCATGCATTAATAACTCTTGAACCGTGCTTCAGATTAAAATGGTTTAAATATGTAAGATGCTTAGAATTTCATATAATTTCATAATATGTCTTTTTCATCCATGTTTAAAATGTTTAATATGTTGTTTGTTTAAATTTGCTTAAATAACTTGCTAAAATGATTTAATTCACAACTAATTAACCGTAGCTCCAAATCTAATAAACTTTATATGTAAATGGGGTAGAATTTTGCCTAGTTTAACATGGTGGCATCATCTTGCATGTTTAACAAATCTAAAATATGGTTTAGGGCAGAACATGACCAAACCTAATATATGCATATGGGGATTTACCAGAATTGTTGTTCGTTGTTTCCGGCCTCGTTTAAACTTGCCTAGATAGGTAGTTTTCTTTGCTTCACCGTCTTGCCATGTTTAACAACATTTAATATTGTTGGGTACATAACGAGAGAGAACTAAATAAGTCATGTGGTGTTTTCCTTCAATATGCCACTCCGTTGCATATTGAGCTGCACTTAATTTGTAGTGTTGTTTGTGCACTTTGCCATGCCATGCTTCATTATATCGGACATGCATCATACTTGATTGTGCATCATGCCATGTTCAAGTGATGGTTGTTTACTATGTTGTGTGCTTCTTTCCAGTGATTGCTTCTTCGGGTTGGTCCCGATAACGTCGTGTTTGTGAGGATCCATTCGACTACGTCCGTTTGTCTTCTTCATGGACTCGTTCTTCTTCCTTGCGGGATTTCAGGCAAGATGACCATACCCTCGAAATCACGTCTATCTTTGCTTGCTAGTTGCTCGCTCTTTTGCTATGCCTATGTTGCGATACCTACCACTTGCTTATCATGCCTCCCATATTGTTGAACCAAGCCTCTAACACACCTTGTCCTAGCAAACCGTTGTTTGGCTATGTTATCGCTTTGCTCAGCCCCTCTTATAGCATTGTTAGTTGCAGGTGAAGATTGAAGTTCGTTCCTTGTTGGAACATGGAGATGTTGTTCCTTGTTGGGACATGGTTACTTGTTGGGATATCACGATATATCTTATTTAATTAATGCATCTATATACTTGGTAAAGGGTGGAAGGCTCGGCCTTATGCCTGGTGTTTTGTTCCACTCTTGCCGCCCTAGTTTCCGTCATATCGGTGTATGTTCCCGGATTTTGCGTTCCTACGCGGTTGGGTAATAATGGGAACCCCTTGACAGTTCCCCTTGAATAAAACTCTTCCAGCAATGCCCAACTTTGGTTTTACCATCCGCCACCTAGCCTCTTTTTCCCTTGGGTTCCGTGGACTCAAGGGTCATCTTTATTTAAACCCCCGGGCCAGTGCTCCTCTGAGTGTTGGTCCAACCTGTCAGCCGCCGGTGGCCACCAGGGGCAACTCTGGGCTGGCCTACCAGAAGTTTAGACAATCTGAGTGTGCCCTGAGAACGAGATATGTGCAGCTCCTATCGGGATTTGTCGATACATTCGGGCGGTGTTGCTGGATTTGTTTTAACTTGTCGAAGTGTCTTGTAGAACCGGGATACCGAGTCTGATCGGAATGTCTCGGGAGGAGGTCTATTCCTTCGTTGACCGTGAGAGCTTGTCATGGGCTAAGTTGGGACTCCCCTGCAGGGATTTGAACTTTCGAAAGTCGTGCCCGCAGTTATGGGCAGATGGGAATTTGTTAATGTCTAGTTGTAGAAAACCTGAAGTTGACCTTAATGAAAATACATCAACCGCGTGTGTAACCGTGATGGTCTCTTTCCGGTGGAGTCCGGGAAGTGAACACGGTTGTTGGAGTTATGCTTGACGTAGGTTGTTCTAGGATCACTTCTTGATCATAGTTTCTCGATCGTGCTTTGCCTTCTCTTCTCGCTCTCATTTGCGTATGTTAGCCACCATATATGCTAGTCGCTTGTTGCAGCTCCACCTCATACCTTTTACCTTACCCATAAGCTTAAATAGTCTTGATCGCGAGGGTGTGAGATTGCTGAGTCCCCGTGACTCACAGATACTTCCAAAACCAGCTTGCAGGTGCCGTTGAACCGTGCAGATGACGCAACCAAGCTCAAGGAGGAGCTCGATGAAGATCTTGTCCTTTGTGTTGTTTCGTTCTAGTTGATCAGTAGTGGAGCCCAGTTGGGGTCGATCGGGGATCTGTGTAGCATTTGGGGTAGTCTTCTTTTATTTTGGCTCCGTAGTCGGGCCCTGATTGTATTTGGATGATGTAATGCTTTATTCATGTATTTGTGTGAAGTGGCGATTGTAAGCCAACTATGTATATCTTTCCCTTATGTATTACATGGGTTGTGTGAAGATTACCTCACTTGCGACATTGCTTTCAATGCGGTTATGCCTCTAAGTCGTGCTTCAACACGTGGGAGATATAGCCGCATCGAGGGCGTTACACCGAGAAAGACTCATTTGTGTTGCAGCCCAACACCCTTCCAATTTGGCCCAAAACCCACCAAAACCTCTCCCATCGTCTAGAGCGTTCGATCACGATCGCATGGCCGCAAACCGCTCCTCTTTCTGAGCTTCCTAGCTCCTCCTATCTATAAAAAGGCCTCCTCCCCGAAAATTTCGGATCAAGTCTACCCTAACCCTAGCTCCCCGCTCCTCTCCGCGCGCAGGACGTGTCCGCCGGCGCCGGACAACGTCCGCCGCCGCCCGCGCCCTCTCATCTCACGCCACGTGTCGTCGCCGGGCGTCCCCTCGCCGAAGCCCGTCGGGCCCGTGGCCGGCCCGCCCGCGCCCGCGCATGGGCCAGAGACGCCGCCCGCGCCGCCTTCGTCCCCTCCCTTGCCGGCCGCCGGCGCGCCTCCGCCGCCCGCCAGCTCGCTGGCCGCCGACCTCACCCCCTCATCGCCGGGAGCCGCCCCGCCGCGCCTGCTCCACCGGAGGCCGCCGCTCGCCGCCGAAGCGCCTCCGCCGCCCGCATCGCCTCGCCACCGCGTCGACCTCGCCGGATCCGCCCCGCTCCGGCCGCCTCGACATTCACTTCGGCGACCCCCGTGCGGCACTGTTCCGGCCAACCTCGTTCCGCGTGTCGCCGGATCTGGATCTGGAGATTTGGCCCGGTTGACTCTTTATCCCCGAAACCCTAATTTTTGGCAATTTTCATCATGTCGTAACTCTGCATCCGTAGCTCCGATTTGTGCGTGTAGCATATCAAAATGTTCTTCTCGACGAGTACATCATTTCGTCTCATTGCATAATTTTCATTTGAGCTCATCTTGATGCCCAAAATGTTGTTGGAAGAGGGCTATGTGGTGAATTTGTCAGATCTGTTTCATCAAATAGATATTTGTCATTTTTGCCATGTTTAATGTGTGCATGATATGATCCTGAGATCTACATGTGTTTTGTTAAATGCCATGCCATCTTCACAGAGGTACTTACCATGTATTTTTGTGATATTTGTGGTGACTAGCACAATCTTGCAAAGTAGCGTAATCGGTAATGCTGATTTCAGGGACTTAGAATTTCAGTAAGTCCTTGTCCTGATTTTGTCGTTATGCCATATGTTCATGTTGTTTCCTAGTGATCCGTGCCTCTTTTGAGGATGATCAGTAAGGATGTTTTGTTAACATTGTGGCGCTATATCCATCCATGTCTTTGTTTGCATTTATGGAGCAACCTATCTTGAGTCAATCGAGCTCTACTTTTGCTATAAAGTGAATCCTGGCAGATTGTTGACATGTTTAGCGATTTTGCCGAGGATGTTGCTATTGATCCTTGCATGCTATGATGTTGTTCTTGCCATGTATAGCTTCTATGCCATGTATTCTTGGTGGGTGTATGCTTATTTTGTCATGACATGCTCTGTAGTGAGTTCTTAGAGCTCGTAAACATGCCTACTCGTTAACTGATTTGCATGCTCCAGTTTTTCACTAAGTCTAAGATATGTTTATGTTTTTGCCATGTTAACATGCTTGCAATTGTATTTTCTGATCCCTTTTGGCTCAAGGTCACTAAGGGACTTTTGTTAAGTGCTTTGAGTAGCTTCATGCCATGCCTTGCTTTGCCATGTTAATTTCCTGTAGCATGTAGTTTTCATGCTCTAAAGTGTGCTTCCTGATGATAAATTCCAGACTTGTGTTAATTTCACCAAGTCTGAAACCTGTTATCATTTGCACTTTTGCCATGCTTGTTTGAACCTGTTAATGGATGAATTAGCCGTAGCTCAGTGTTCATCTTTTGTCAAGCATCATGAGTGGATCCCTGCCATGTATTTTGTTGCCATGTTTGAGTGCTGTACAATATTTATCTTGATGCATTTAGTTGGTCACTTGCTGATTGTCGCAGACCGGTGCCATATTTGTTTTGCTTGCCATTTCCAAACCGTGCATCCGATTCCAGTGATCTTTATATCGATTTCAACCAAAATCACCTCACCTTTCTAGTGGCACTCTTGGATTTCCAAGTTGAGGCTAGGTTCAACCATTCCTTGTCAAATTTTGCATATGCATCACATACCGCATCCCGCATATCATACCATGTTTGCATCATGTTGTTGGAGCATTCCACGTGGTTGATTGTGTTCCGTTTGCTTGTTGTTCTTGTTTGGGTAGAGCCGGGAGACGAGTTCGTGAACGAGGAGCCCGTTGAGTTCGCTTACGAGGATCAAGTCAACTCTGACAACTTTGCAGGCAAGATGACCATACCCTCGAAATCACTTCTATCTTTGCTTGCTAGATGCTTGCTATTTTGCTATGCCTATGGTATGATACCTACCACTTGCTTATCATGCCTCCCAAATTTCCATGTCAAACCTCTAACCCACCTTGTCCTAGCAAACCGTTGATTGACTATGTTACCGCTTTGCTCAGCCCCTCTTATAGTGTTGCTAGTTGCAGGTGAAGATTGGAGATCGTTCCTTGTTGGAACATTGTTTATTGTTGAGATATCACCATATTATCTTGTTTATCTTAATGCATCTATATACTTGGTAAAGGGTGGAAGGCTCGGCCTTTTGCCTAGTGTTTTGTTCCACTCTTGCCGCCCTAGTTTCCGTCATATCGGTGTTATGTTCCCGGATTTTGCGTTCCTTACGCGGTTGGGTTATAATGGGAACCCCTTGATAGTTCGCCTTGAATAAAAATCCTCCAGCAAGGCCTGACCTTGGTTTTACCATTCGCCACCTAGCCTTTTTCCCTTGGGTTTCGCGGACTCAAGGGTCATCTTTATTTTAAACCCCCGGGCCAGTGCTTCTCTAAGTGTTGGTCCAACCCAGAGCACCGTGCGGGGCCGTCCCTTGGCAACTTGGGTTACGTTGGCTCCCGTACGCTTAGCTTATCCGGTTTGCCCTGAGAACGAGATATGTGCAGCTCCTATCGAGATTTGTCGGCACAGAGGGTGGTCTTGCTGGACTTGTTTTACCATTGTCGAGGATGTCTTGTAACCGGGATACCGAGTCTGATAAAGAGAAGGCGTATTCACTTAAAGGACTGTTAAATCTACCCTATGCCCCGAAAAGTCTAGGCACCTAAATAAAGTAAAGATGGGATCCCTGACCAATAGATTAAGCTATCCAATGAGTTAGGAATCTTTTTTCTTCCCCTTCTCTTCTCTGCTTTGCTCTGTTACTCCTTTTGCAGATGGTTGGTCACCACTCTTAGGCTTTTTGTTCTCTGCTTGTGGTGGGTCTCCAATCTTGATCCGGTGCTGACTTAATAGGGAAACCTACCCAGAAAATGCCCCCTTTTCCGGTCCGGTTAACAAAGCCTGTAAACCAAGAGCGGAACGAAGAGCTAAAACGTCACCTTTACCCTTATCCTATTTCTTTCTTACTTGTAAACCAGACTGCATCATTCCTTTTTTCTTTCTTTTGTAAGGAATGGACGGCTATTCCCACAGGTTGATCTTGATAAAATGTGCAGCGGTAAGCAACTAATGGAATGTCTCGGGAGAAGGAATATCCTTCATTGACCATGAGAGCTTGTGATGGGCTAAGTTGGGACTCCCCTGCAGGGATTTGAACTTTCGAAAGTCGTGCCCGCGGTTATGGGCAGATGGGAATTTGTTAATGTCCAGTTGTAGATAACATGAAACTTAACTTAATTAAAATGAATCAACCGCATGTGTAACCGTGATGGTCTCTTCTCGGCAGAGTCCGGGAAGTGAACACGGTGTTGGAGTAATGCTTGACGTAGGTTGTTCTGGGATCACTTCTTGATCATAGTTGTTCGACCGTGCTTTGCCTTCTCTTCTCGCTCTCTTTTGCGAACATGTTAGCCACCATATATGCTACTCGCTTGCTGCAGCTCCACTTCATACCTTGCCTTACCTATAAGCTTAAATAGTCTTGATTGCGAGGGTGTGAGATTGCTGAGTCTCCGTGACTCACAGATTACTTCCAAACCAGATGCAGGGACCGATGATACCGTTCCAGACGATGCGCTTGAGCTCAAGTGGGAGTTCGATGAAGACTCTCACTGTTACTATGTGTCTTTCCCAGATGATCAGTAGTGGTGCCCAGTTGGGGCGATCGGGGACCGTGTCGCATGTGGGATTGATCTTTATTTTGGTACCGTAGTCGGACCATGAGTGTATTGGATGATTGTAATGTTATTCATGTATTTGTGTGATGTGGCGAGTGTAAGCCAACTATGTACCTTTTCCCCTTTTATCTATTTACATGGGTTGTTGTGAAGATTACCTTACTTGCGACATTGCTTTCAATGAGATTATGCCTCTAAGTCGTGCGTCGACACGTAGGATATATAGCCGCATCGAGGGCGTTACAAGTTGGTAATCAGAGCCTTCCCCGACCGTAGGAGCCCCCTGCTTGATCGAATCGTTGGCGTTGTTGAGTCTAGAAAAATGTTTTGAGTCAATTAGGATTATATATATCAGTGAGTTTAGGAATTCTTTTTACTTCCCAGTCCCTTCATCGCTCTGGTGAGGCATCCTGACGTAGAGTTTTGACTCTTTGTCTTCTCAAATTTCACTAAAAAAAATTTAGGATCACGCTGGTATCTTGGAATCGTTCCGATCGATTTGTGACGAGAACATTGTTCTTGGTGCCTCTTGTCATTTAGGGGTTGTGGCAGTGTCCCGGGGAGTTGAGCTCCGAGGTGTTGTCGTCACAATTTTATCGTTCAAATTCTGGAATACCTGAGTTTCGCCGACATCGAAAATCTCTTTTATGCAGTTGTTGGTGAGATAACCTCGACGCCACCCAGTACTTGTCACATCCCTAGTTCTGGTATGGTCCTAGGCTTGCTTTGTGCATCATGTTTAAATTTCAAATGAAATTGAAATGGGGATGTTTCAAACCCTAGCACCAAAGAAAATTCAAATAGGTTCAACTTTAAAATGGATTTTCAGTAAACCCAAAATGCTCTTCAAAAATGTTCATGGTCTTTGGAAAATGTTGCAAACAACAACCAGAGGTGATGCACATTTTTGCTACACATTTTGGATTTTTGAATCAATGCATAAATATTTGATTTGGAGCTGTTTAAATTATATAAATATTTTAATGGCTCCAAAAATGTTGGAATTTGGTGAGGGCCTCTGGTATATTATAACTAGTGGTCACAAGGAATCTCAACATTTTTATTTTTGTGCTAGTATTTATTTTAAACCAAAAAAAAACAAATGTCAGAAATAGAAAAGAAAACAAAAAAAAGAAAAGCTTACCTGAGGCCTGGCACTGTTACAGCCCAGCTGGCCAGCCCACCAGGGGCAGCCCCGTCTTCTACCTCTTGCCAGTAAGCAGAGGAGAAGCCAGGCACGACGCACGCGCGCGGCCACCGCGCGCCACCTCCACCCTGCCTGGCTGTCCTCCCGTCGCCTGGACCTTCCCTCGCATCGCCACGCACCTCCTTCGACCCCTGCGTCCCTCCCCTCTCACTCTGGATTCCTCCCCCCTTCTCTGCTCGCTTCCGAACGGAGCCCGTCACCGCCGTTCGCCATAGCCACAGCCACCGCCTCCCTCTCGCCTCCCCGACGTGCCCCAGGGATACGCCTCGTCGCCTTCGTCCTCATCGTCGAGCCACACATCGCTAGGAGCTCTGCTTCGCCATCAATTCCGTCGTCTTCAACCTCTCGGCCACCGTGGATCTCTGTCGCCGCTCACCGCCGTCAGCGCGTCCCCGAGCCCGCTGAGCTGCTCTTCCGGTCCACTGTGAGCCTCGCGTCGGTCCCCCCTTCTCCCCTGCCTTCCCATGCACCGCAGCACTGCGCCCGCTCGAGGCCGAACTCCGACTGCCGCCCTGAGCTCCGCTCCAGCGAGCTCCGGCCTCCCTAGCTCATCCCACATGCTCCACTAGATGCGGACGACGATGGGCTACGCCCCGGTGGTCTCCGCGCGCTTTTCCGCCGCATGTAGCCCATTCCGGCGAAGCACCGCCGTGCGGTTTGGTTGTCGCCGGCCGAACTCCGGCGAGGCTGACGTGGCGGCTTAATTAGCGCTAATCCCTTCCATTAGCCACCCCACCAGCCGCTGACAGTGGGCCCCAGAGCCAAGTCAAACCCTGGTCAGTGCGGGTTTGACCCGGGGTTAACCCCAGTGTCACTGACGTGTGGCCCCCACACGTCAGGTTTGACCTGGTCAGCCCTGCTGACGCCTCTGTGACGTCACGCTGACGTAGTAATTGTTTTTCTGGATTTTAAATAATTCAGAGAATTTTAGAAAATAGTTAAAACTTCTGAAAATCATAGAAATTAAACCGTAGCTCAGAATGAAATAAATTATATATGAAAAATCATCAGAAAAATGCAAGGAATCCATTGATGCTAGTTTCATGCATGAAAAACCAACTTATACTTGCTGTATAAGTGAAAATGTAATAATTGCATGTTATATACTTAAATTGGGGTTTGCATATGAACCCTTGGTTCGTATGGACTTCAACCAAATTGACGCTAGATGCATTAGGGCAAATCATAGCATCTTTGAAATGTCATCTTCATGCATCATATTGTTGCATATGGTTGTTTATTGATTGCCGGCATCGTCCCCTCTCGATAGGTTCTACTCCGGAAGGTGTCCCGAGTACCTGTCTGAGGAGCAGTGCTTCTTCGTGGATCTATCAAGCAAGCAAACCCCCTTGAGCATCTTGATAAATCCCACTCTCTCGCTCCTGCTCCTTTTACTGCATTAGGACAACAACGATTCAAACTGCTACTTTCTGCTGCGGTAGCTGAACCCATTCCTCTGCATGACCTGTCATTGCCACAGTAAATAGTTGAAACCCACTAGCATGAGCAGGAGTTGCTTGAGCCTTGATGTGCCTGCTCATCCATGCTTGTTCTTCTTTATGCTAGCTATGCTTAGAGTTGTGTCAGGTCTGATTCATCGGGAATGAATCGGAGTGGTGAACATGTCCTACCGGTAAAGGCTAAGTGTGTGAACACGTTTTGGTAAAGGTAGCGATGAGAGGCCATGTACGAGTACATGGTGGGTTGTCTCATTGGAACCGTCCTTAAGCACTGAGTTTTGTGTATGTTATCCAAGTCCAGTTACTACCACACATTGGGTTCCGGTTATCCGGCCCCTCTCAGCTTATTAATCCACTTGATCTCTGTCCAGGAGTTGCAACTAGTTTCTGGCGTTTGTAGGTAGTGCTACTTGTCTACCAAGTGGTGTCCGACGGGAAGGGCTTGGCACATACTAGGCACCGTGGCACGGTGTACCAAGTGGCACCCGGATGGTGGGCTTGGGAACCCTGCACACATCGTTTGGGGCCGTGAGCGACACCCCGGCCGGATCTCCTTGCGGATGGAACCCGAATAGGCGATAAATCTGGACGAGAGACTTGTGTGGTTAGTCAGGTCGTGGCCGACACCCTCGCCCAGCTTCCGCTTGAAGGTTGCCGAGGTACATGGCGTGTATAGGGCTATAAGTGGCGAGAGCGTGTGTGACGAAGTACACCCCTGTAGGGTCAACATTATCTATTCGAATAGCCGTTTTCCTCGGATATGGAAACTTGGAGAACTTATGTAGTACATAGACAACTTGAAGTGGATACTCTAAACTCCGCAAGATAAGCGTGAGTGCTATGGATGGCCTTCTCGTAGGAAGACGGGAACGGATCCATAGTGGAGTATTGATATGGTGAACATGTGGACTCGTGTGCGTCTTCTCACCTCAAAGAAGTTTCTGATACTCATAGTATAGATTAGCCACTGAGTCAAAGCTGGCTTGCTGCTGTTAAAACTCCACCACCCCCTTTGTTGATAATGTTGCATATGTAGATAGTTCTGATGTAAGACTTGCTGAGTACCTTTGTACTCACGTTCGCTTATTTATGTTTTGCAGTTGGTTACGCTAGTGACTTCGACGAGTAGCTTGTATCCCAGCTACGATCTTGTACCCTTGGGAGGGTCGTGTTTAGTCAGGCTTCTTAGTCTTTGCCTTTTGTAGTTGTCTGTACTCAGACATGTAATGCATCCGTTGCTTGTATGCTCTGAATGATGGGTCATGAGACCCCTGTTTGTATTGATACTATGTGGCTCTTCTGGGCCTTTATCTATATGAGTTTGAGTTATGTTGTGATGCCATGTTGTACAACACATACCTGCATGTTATGCGTACGTGTAACGTGTATTGCTATGTGTGGGATCCGTCAACCTAGTTGTTTACATCTGGTAGCCTCTCTTATGGGGAAATGTAGTCTTGTGCTTCCATGTGCCTAGTAGTCCGCTACAACCCGGTTCACCGGAGTCCTGCTAGCTCACCACTACAACTCCGGAACACTTGACTGGCAGGCATGTGATTCAGTTCGTTCCTGTGTCTGTCCCTTCGGGGAAATGTCACGCGGTAACATCCGAAGTCCTGCCTAGCCTGCTACAGCCCGAGTTCCCGGAGTCCTATTAGCCCAGTGCTATAGCCCGGATTCATATGCTGTTGACCGACATGCTCGAGGTTGATTCATGTATGCCTGTCCCCGTAAGTTAGTGCTACTTTGGGTTCACGACTAGTCATGTCGGCCTGGGTTCTCTGTCATATGGATGCTAGCGACACTATCATATACGTGAGCCAAAAGGCGCAAACGGTCCCGGGCCAGGTAAGGTGGCACCCGTGGGAATACCGTGCGTGAGGCCGCAAAGTGATATGAAGTGTTACATGCTAGATCGGTGTGACTTAGGATCGGGGTCCCGACAGCGTTGGTATCAGAGCCTGACTGACTGTAGGATTACCAAGCCAAACTGGTCGAAGTTGAGTCTAGAAATGCTTTAGTTATATAAGGGAATTGATTGTGGAAGGTAATGTAAGGCTCTTTTTACTCCTTTACCTCATGTCATTCTTTCTGAATTAGCCTCTTCTTTTCTACGAGGGTTAAGGCCTAGGCTTCTCCTCTATCTCTCAGGATGACGTGTTACTAAACCGTAAAGTCTTAGGATTGTTGGGTTGTGTCTCCTTACAGTTCTACTACTTCCGTGTGTCCTCAGTTTGACCCAAAACCTTGATGTTATGATGTTGATTGATTATGCTATTCCTTTGATGAATGTCTCAAAAATCCTTTTGAGCATTTACAACCGTTATGCTGCCGAAATTGTCCCAGGATTTCAAGAATTTCCAATGCTTTTGCATTACATTCCACATCCCTATGTCGATGCTAATTCCATCCTTGTTTCCTTGGTTTCTGTGCCAGGATGTCATCTGCTAACCGAGGTTCAGTTGCTCATAGCAAGAATCACGGAGATGGTAGGGACGAGGATCCTCCTGACCAGCCTTTGATGGCAGAGTTCTTGTTAGCGTCCGAGAGGAACAAGCGTGAGACTAACCGCTTGCTGGCACAGATTGAGCAGAACACCGCACATTAGCGTAAGAAGTTGGTTTCTATCACCGACTTCATTGGTCTGAAACCACCCATCTTCCATCATTCCATTGAGCCAGTCGATGCGGATGACTGGCTCCGGAGCATCACTCATAAGTTGCTTTCTGCGAATGTGGCTGAAGGTGACAAGGTCACCTATGCTACCTATCACCTGGAAGGTCCTGCTAGTATTTGGTGGCAGAGCTATGAGGCTATGCTTCCAGCTGGTCAGATTCCTACCTAGAGGGATTTCACCGAGGCTTTTCGTGATCACCACATTCCTCAGGCTCTCATTGACCGCAAGAGGAAAGAGTTCTGTAGTTTTACCCAGGGTAAGCTGCCTGTTGATGCTTACAGTAGGGAGTTTGGAAGCCTCGCCCGCTATGCTAAAGAAGTGTCCACGGACACTAAGAAGCAGGCTAGGTTCCGAAAGGGTCTCAACCCTAAGTTACGTCGTGATCTCCACCTGCATCATTGTGATACTTTCCAGGCTCTTGTGAACAAGGCCATTAATGCAGAGACAGCTCAACTCACTTACAAGGAGTCTCGAAAGCACAACCGTGATCTGGGTTCTTCCTCCCGCTCTGGCTCTCAGAAGCGACGGATTTGGATTCCGAACTCAGCTCTTCCACCTTGATATGCACCGAGGCCATACTATGTGGCGCCTCACCCAACTCAGCAATGTGCTCCACCCAGGCCTATTAGTGGACCACTTGCCAATGTAGGTCCACGTCCTACCTCAGGAACTTGCTTCACCTGCAGAGAACCAGGACACTATGCACGTGACTGCACTCAGTCCAGTTATACTCCACCCCAGTCTATGAGGTCTGTTGGCCGTGAAAAGCCATCAGGCAAGATGATCAGTACCAAGCCAGCCTCCATTGAACGAGCATGTGTGCACCATGTCTCAGCTACAGAAGCTCAAGATGATCCTGACGTCGTACTGGGTATGCTTCTTGTTAATTGTCACCCAGCTTCAGTTCTGTTCGATACTGGAGCATCCCACTCCTTCATATCCAAAGGATACGCTCGGTTGCACGACATGTCATTTTGTGATATGCCGACTCCACTAATAATCCAGACTCCTGGTTCCAAATGGAAAACCTCCAAGGTAAGCCATGGTAATGAAATCCTTGTTGACAGACTGGTATTCCTTGCTTCTTTGATACCTCTAAAGTCCTCAGATATTAACATCATCTTGGGTATGGACTGGATAACAGCTCATCATGCCAAGATCGATTGTTACACCAGATCTGTTCAACTTACACATCCATCTGGCAAAATAGTCAATGTCTCCACTAGAGTTGCAAGGCGTCAACTCTATTCTCTTAATGCCAGCCCTCTTCCAGACCTTGAAGATATTCCGATCGTCCGTGACTTCTCGGATGTTTTTCCAGAAGAACTGCCAGGTGTCCCACCTGACAGAGATGTAGAGTTTGTCATAGAACTTATCCCAGGAACTGTTCCAATCTCTAGGAGACCATACGAGATGGCACCTTTGGAGTTAGCCGAGCTTAAGAAACAACTTGATGAGTCCTTGCAAAAGGGTTTCATCCGTCCCAGTTCTTCTCCTTGGGCTTGTCCTGTCCTCTTTGTCAAGAAGAAGGATGGTACGGATCGGATGGTTGTAGATTATCGTCCCATTAATTTGGTCACGATAAAGAACAAGTATCCGCTCCCCAGGATCAACGACCTATATGATCAGCTCGCTGGATCCTCAGTCTTTTCCAAGATGGATTTGAGGTTAGGCTACCACCAAATCAAGAGCAGAAATGGGGACATCCCCAAAACGGCCTTTGTCACTCGTTATGGTCAATACGAGTACACCGTGATGTCTTTCGGCCTAACCAATGCTCCAGCTACTTTCTCCCGCTTGATGAACTCGATCTTTATGGAGTACTTAGATAAGTTCGTCATGGTTTACCTCGATGATATTCTTATTTACTCGAAGAATGAGGAAGAGCATGCCGAACATCTTAGGCTTGTGTTAGAAAAACTCGGAGAGCATCGCCTTTATGCCAAGTTCTCCAAGTGTGAATTTTGGTTGCCAGAAGTGACCTATCTGGGCCACGTGATCTCTGGTAAGGGCATTGCTGTTAATCCCGAGAGAGTCAAAGCCGTTCTCGATTGGACTCCACCCGAAACGGTCAAACAAGTTAGGAGTTTCCTTGGTCTAGCCAGTTATTGTCGTCGCTTCGTTGAAAACTTCTCCAAAGTGGCCAAACCCCTCATGGAGCTTCTCAAGAAAGATAAAAGGTTTGAGTGGACCCACAGTGTGAGCATAGTTTTCAGGAACTGAAAAGACGCCTGACTTCTGCGCCCATACTCGTGTCACCAGATTTCACTAAGGACTTTGTTATCTATTGCGACGCTTCACGTCAAGGACTAGGTTGCATTCTTATGCAGGATCATCATCTGATTGCCTATGCATCTCGACAGTTGCATCCACATGAGGAGAATTATCCTACACATGATCTAGAGCTTGCAGCCATAGTCTATGCACTTAAGACTTGGCGACATTACCTTCTTGGTAACCATTGCGAAATCTACACTGACCATCAGAGTCTCAAGTATATCTTCACCCAACCGGATCTGAATCTCAGACAGAGACATAGGTTGGAGTTGATATCGGATTACGACTTAGGAATCACCTACACCCCAGGCAAAGCCAATGTCATGGTTGATGCTTTAAGTCGTAAATCCTATTGCAACAACCTCATGTTGCAACAATGTCAACCACCCCTCCATGAGGAATTCTGTAAGCTTAACCTTCACATAGCTCCTCATGGTTCGCTTTCTACCTTGGTGGCGAAACCTACCCTTACGGATCAGATCATAGAGGCTCAGAAGCATGATACGGGAATCTGCCGAATCAAGAAGAATTTTTCCAAGGGAGTTGCTGGTTGTTTCTCTATGGATGAACGAGGTGTTGTGTACTTTGGTAACCGTTTGGTGGTTCCCAAATGTCAACAGATGCAGCAACTAATCCTTAAGGAGGCCCATGAATCCCCTCTCACCATTCATCCCGGTAGTACAAAGATGTATCAGGACCTACGCCAGAGGTTCTGGTGGACTAGGATGAAGAGAGAAATCGCTCAGTATATTGCCAACTGTGACGTTTGTCGTCGCGTTAAGGCAGAGCATCAAAGACCTGCTGGCACCCTTCAACCTTTAGCTATTCCCGAGTGGAAATGGGACAAAGTTGGTATGGACTTCATCACCGGCTTTCCCAGGACCAAGAAAGAAAAAAAATGCTATCTTCGTAGTAATTGATCGTCTCTCCAAAGTGGCTCACTTCCTACCTGTTCGAGAGAGTATCACTGCTAGTCAGCTCGCTGACTTATATATCTCCCGAATAGTGTCACTCCATGGTGTTCCACTAGAGATCAATTCAGACCGTGGCAGTCTTTTCACCTCTCATTTCTGGGAAAGCTTCCAGAATGCCATGGGCACCCATCTTTTTTTTAGTACCGCTTTCCACCCTCGGTCAAGTGGTCAGGTGGAAAGGGTCAACCAAATTCTCGAAGACATGCTTAGAGCTTGTGCTATCTCATTCGGTATGGATTGGGAGAAATGTCTTCCTTTCGCCGAGTTTGCTTATAACAATAGCTATCAATCCAGTCTTAAGAAAGCACCCTTCGAAATTCTGTATGGACGAAGATGTCGAACACCTTTGAACTAGTCAGAAACTGGTAAAAGACAATTCTTTGGACCGGATATGATCCAGGAGGCAGAAGAGCAAGTTCGCATCATTCGTGAGAATTTGAAAACAGCCTAATCTCGTCAAAACAGCCAGTATGACCGCTGTCATAAGGAAGTGGCTTATGAAGTTGGCAACAAGGCTTACCTTCGGGTTACTCCTTTGAAGGGTACCCATCGATTCAGTATCAAGGGCAAGTTGGCTCCTTGTTACATCGGTCCTTTTCGCATTCTCGCTAAACGAGGAGAGGTTGCCTACCAGTTGGAACTACCCCCACATCTTTCTCGAGTTCATGATGTCTTCCACGTCTCTCAGCTCAGGCGTTGCTTCTCGGATCCCATCCGCGGAGTGGACCACGAAACGCTTGATCCCCAAGATAACCTTACTTATCGAGAGTACCCCATTCGCATTCTGGATCAAGCAGAGCGTGTCACTCGACGTCATAACATCAAGTTTCTCAAGATTCAGTGGTCTCATCATGCCGAGAGAGAAGCTACTTGGGAGCGAGAAGATCGTCTTCGACTTGAGTACCCCGCTTTCTTTCCGCGAACTCCTGAATCTCGGGACGAGATTTTTTCGAGTGGGGGCGAGTTGTCACATCCCTAGTTCTGGTATGGTCCTAGGCTTGCTTTGTGCATCATGTTTAAATTTCAAATGAAATTGAAATGGGGATGTTTCAAACCCTAGCACCAAAGCAAATTCAAATAGGTTCAACTTTAAAATGGATTTTCAGTAAACCCAAAATGCTCTTCAAAAATGTTCATGGTCTTTGGAAAATGTTGCAAACAACAACCAGAGGTGATGCACATTTTTGCTACACATTTTGGATTTTTGAATCAATGCATAAATATTTGATTTGGAGTTGTTTAAATTATATAAATATTTTAATGGCTCCAAAAATGTTGGAATTTGGTGAGGGCCTCTGGTATATTATAACTAGTGGTCACAAGGAATCTCAACATTTTTATTTTTGTGCTAGTATTTATTTTAAACCAAAAAAACAAATGTCAGAAATAGAAAAGAAAACAAAAAAAAAAGAAAAGCTTACCTAAGGCCTGGCACTGTTATAGCCCAGCTAGCCAGCCCACCAGGGGCTGCCCCGTCTTCTACCTCTTGACAGTAGGCAGAGGAGAAGCCGGGCACGACGCACGCGCGCGGCCACTGCGCGCCACCTCCACCCTGCCTGGTTATCCTCCCGTCGCCTGGACCTTCCCTCGCATCGCCACGCACCATCTTCGACCCTTGTGTCCCTCCCCTCTCGCTCTGGATTCCTCCCCCCTTCTCTGCTCGCTTCCGAATGGAGCCCATCACCGCCGTTCGCCATAGCCGCAGCCACCGCTTCCCTCTCGCCTCCCCGACGTGCCCCAGGGATTCGCCTCGTCGCCTTCGTCCTCCTCGTCGAGCCACACATCGCCAGGAGCTCTGTGTCGCCATCAATTCCGTCGTCGTCAACCTCTCGGCCGCCGTGGATCTCTGTTGCCGCTCGTTGGCGTCAGCGCGTCCCCGAGCCCGCTGAGCTACTCTTCCGGTCCACTGTGAGCCTCGCGTAGGTCCCCCCTTCTCCCCTGCCTTCCCGTGCACCGCAGCACTGTGCCCGCTCGAGGCCGAACTCCGACCGCCGCCCTGAGCTCCGCTCCGGCGAGCTCCGGCCTCCCCAGCTCATCCCACATGCTCCACTGGATGCGGACGACGACGGGCTACGCCCCGGTGGTCTCCGCACGCTTTTCCGCTGCCTGTAGCCCATTCCGGTGAAGCACCGCCGCGCGGATTGGTCGTCGCCGGCCGAACTCCGGCGAGGCTGACGTGGCGGCTTAATTAGCGCTAATCCCCACCATTAGCCACCCCACCAGCCGCTGACAGTGGGCCCCAAAGCCAAGTCAAACCCTGGTCAGTGCGGGTTTGACCCGGGGTTAACCCCAGTGTCACTGACGTGTGGCCCCCACATGTCAGGTTTGACCTAGTCAGCCCTACTGACGCCTCTGTGACGTCACGCTGATGCAGTAATTGTTTTTCTGGATTTTAAATAATTCAAAGAATTTCAGAAAATAGTTAAAACTTCTAAAAATCATAGAAATTAAACCATAGCTCAGAATGAAATAAATTATATATGAAAAATCATCAGAAAAATGCAAGGAATCCATTTATGCTAGTTTCATGCATGAAAACCAACTTATACTTGCTGTATAAGTGAAAATGTAATAATGGCATGTTATATACTTAAATTGGGGTTTGCATATGAACCCTTGGTTCATATGGACTTCAACCAAATTGATGCTAGATGCATTAGGGGAAATCATAGCATCTTTGAAATGTCATCTTCATGCATCATATTGTTGCATATGGTTGTTTATTGATTGTCGGCACCGTCCCCTCTCGATAGGTTCTACTCCGGAAGGTGTCCCAAGTACCTGTCTGAGGAGCAGTGCTTCTTCGTGGATCTATCAGGCAAGCAAACCCCCTTGAGCATCTCGATAAATCCCACTCTCTCGCTCCTGCTCCTTTTACTGCATTAGGACAACAACGATTCAAACTGCTACTTTCTGCTGTGGTAGCTGAACCCATTCCTCTGCATGACCTGGCATTGCCACAGTAAATAGTTGAAACCCACTAGCATGAGCAGGAGTTGCTTGAGCCTTGATGTGCCTGCTCATCCATGCTTGTTCTTCTTTATGCCAGCTATGCTTAGAGTTGTGTCAGGTCTGATTCATCGGGAATGAATCGGAGTGGTGAACATGTCCTACCGGTAAAGGCTAAGTGTGTGAACATGTTTTGGTAAAGGTAGTGATGAGAGGCCATGTAGGAGTACATGGTGGGTTGTCTCATTGGAACCGTCCTTAAGCACTGAGTTCTGTGTATGTTATCCAAGTCCAGTTACTACCACACATTGGGTTCTGGTTATCTGGCTCCTCTTGGCTTATTAATCCACTTGATCTCTGTCCAGGAGTTGCAACTAGTTTCTGGCATTTGTAGGTAGTGCTACTTGTCTACCAAGTGGTGTCCGACGGGACGGGCTTGGGACAGACTAGGCACCGTGGCACGGTGTACCAAGTGGCACCCGGATGGTGGGCTTGGGAACCCTGCACACATCGTTTGGGGCCGTGAGCGACACCCCGGCCGGATCTCCTTGCGGATGGAACCCGAATAGGCGATAAACCTGGACGAGAGACTTGTGTGGTTAGTCAGGTCGTGGCCGACACCCTCGCCCGGCTTCCGCTTGAAGGTTGCCGAGGTACATGGCGTGTACAGGGCTATAAGTGGCGAGAGCGTGTGTGACGAAGTACAGCCCTGCAGGGTCAACATTATCTATTCGAATAGCCGTTTTCCTCGGATATGGAAACTTGGAGAACTTATGTAGTACATAGACAACTTGAAGTGTATACTCTAAAATCCGCAAGATAAGCATGAGTGCTATGGATGGCCTTCTCGTAGGAAGACGGGAACGGATCCATAGTGGAGTATTGATATGGTGAACATGTGGACTCGTGTGCGTCTACTCACCTCAAAGAAGTTTCTGATACTCATAGTATAGATTAGCCACTAAGTCAAAGCTGCCTTGCTGCTGTTAAAACTCCACCACCCCCTTTGTTGATAATGTTGCATATGTAGATAGTTCTGATGTAAGACTTGTTGAGTACCTTTGTACTCACGTTTGCTTATTTATGTTTTGCAGTTGGTTACGCTAGTGACTTCGACGAGTAGCTTGTATCCTAGCTACGATCTTGTACCCTTGGGAGGGTCGTGTTTAGTTAGGCTTCTTAGTCTTTGCCTTTTGTAGTTGTCTGTACTCAGACATGTAATGCTTCTGTTGCTTGTATGCTCTGAATGATGGGTCATGAGACCCTGTTTGTATTGATACTATGTGGCTCTTCTGGGCCTTTATCTATATGAGTTTGAGTTATGTTGTGATGACATGTTGTACAGCACATACCTGCATGTTATGCGTACGTGTAACGTGTATTGCAATGTGTGGGATCCGTCAACCTAGTTGTTTACCTCTGGTAGCCTCTCTTATGGGGAAATGTAGTCTTGTGCTTCCATGTGCCTAGTAGTCCGCTACAGCCCGGTTCACCGGAGTCCTGCTAGCCCAGCACTACTGCTCCAGAACACTTGACTGGCCGGCATGTGATTCACTTCGTTCCTGTGTCTGTCCCTTCGGGGAAATGTCACGCGGTAACATCCGGAGTCCTGCCTAGCCTGCTACAGCCCGGGTTCCCGGAGTCCTATTAGCCCAGTGCTACAGTCCAGATTCATATGCTGTTGACCGACATGCTCGAGGTTGATTCATGTATGCATGTCCCCATAAGTTAGTGCTACTTTGGGTTCACGACTAGTCATGTCGGCCTGGGTTCTCTGTCATATGGATGCTAGGACACTATCATATACGTGAGCCAAAAGGCGCAAACGGTCCCGGGCCAGGTAAGGTGGCACCCGTGGGAATACCGTGCGTGAGGCCGCAAAGTGATATGAAGTGTTACATGCTAGATCTGTGTGACTTAGGATCGGGGTCCCGACAGTACTGGGGCGGGAGTTCGGGAGTATTGCCATAACTCGTATAACGGATGCTTTTCGAAGGTTGAGGTAAATGATTTCCGAAGTTTTCTCGGTTATGTGTTGAAGGATGGATACAGCTGGATGTAGGATTTGCTAGATTTGGGTGAGATATTATGCTTCCCCTGTATCCCCAACACCTGATTGCATAACCGGAAAGGTTCGGGAGTTTCATAGGTGTGAATTCTTGTAGCTCTAGTTCTTCTTCCACGGATATTTGGTTTGGGACTGGGTAATCCTCACCAAGTATTTGTTCTTGTTCCGTACCTTGTTGTTTTTCTTCTACCTCAATTCTTTGTGGCTTCTCAATTTATGGATATGTGACCATTTCAATTGGAATGCATTCGTTCATTTTGTTCCGATGTGAAGACTATATGTTGCAATTTCAATCCGTTTGATTTAGCTTCAATATTTGTCTGTCAATGTGCTAACGGATGTCAACCTCTTCAGGATGGCTCCTCCAATGCGCACGACTCCGAATCCTGACCCGCCACCACCACCTCCACCTCTGGAGGCATGGCAAGCTGTGATGGCCGCTACCAATGCAAACATGTAGCTGATCATGCAACTTCTTCAAGAGCGCAACCAAGGGAACCAGGGCCAAGGCAACAATCAGAATCAGTTTGCTACACTCAACCAGTTCCTTGCTAACCAGCCAAAGACCTTCAGCAATTGTGTTGAGGCAACAGACGCTGATGATTGGCTCGTGGACATATGCAAGCATTTAGAGTGCAGTAACGTCAGGCCTGAGGACTTTGTCAAGTTCGCCTCCTTCCAACTCAAAGACCAAGTGGCATAATGGTTTCAGCAGTACAAAGATTCCAGAGGAGGCCGTGTGATTACTTGGGATGAATTCTGTCAAGACTTCAAAGCTCATCATATTCCTCAGAGTGTGGTTGAGAGCAAGCATGAGGAATTCTGCAACCTGAAGCAAGGCTCTATGTCTGTTTACGAGTACAACAGAAATGTTTTAGAAGCTCGCCCGTTTTGCTAAGCAAGATGTCCCTGACGAGAAGAGCATGATTTACCAGTTTAGGGGTGGTCTCAGAGAAGAAATCCAGCTAGCTCTTGTTCTCTTTGAGCCCAAGAGGTACGATGAGTTTTACAACATGGCAATGAAGCAAGAGACTGCTCAACTGAAGTGCGATGCTCCCAAGAAGCGAGTCAGAGATGCAACTCCTTCTTCCTCAACTCAAGTGGCTAAGCAGCAGAAGTATTGGCTTCCTCCTCCGTTCTGTCAACCTTATCAGCAGAAGGGCAAAGGTGGCAGTGGATCTTCCCACCCACCCAACCCTGGCTTTCAGAACAAGACTGCGTCTCAAGCTCCAAGATCAAGTGCTCCGTATCACCGTCCGCTCTTGGAGGTCACGTGCAACAAGTGCCAACAGAAGGGTCACTATGCCAACAAATGCTTCAATCAGAGGTGCCTCCCTCCTCCTCCTCCTGTGAGATCGTCAAGTACAGTTGTGGTCAAGCATAACCCCAAGCACGCCAAGGTCAACTTGTTGAACGCAGCTCAGGCAGAGGACTCGTCAGATGTCATCATGGGTAACTTTCCAGTTAACTCTACTCCTGCAAAAGTTCTTTTTGACACTGGTGCATCACATTGTTTCATATCAAGATCATTTGTTTCCAAGCGTGACTTCGTTTCGCAAATGTTGGGTAAACCTATGGGAGTGGTTTCTCCAGCTAAGTCTATGAGGGCTACTTCAATAGTCCCGGATGTTTCTATCATAATGGGCGACTTCAAGTTTCTGGCTTCTCCAATGGTCCTTGGTAACTCGGATATTGATCTTATTCTTGGAATGGACTGGCTTTCTAAGCACAAGGCTCAGCTTGATTGTGCTGCCAGGCAGATTCAATTGACTCATTCATCTAAGGATGTAATTGTCTTTGCCGCTAATGACGATACCATCCGTCTGTTTTCTCTCAATGAGAAGGATGAGATGGAGGCCATCTCGCAAATTCCAGTCGTTTGTGAATATCAAGATGTCTTTCTAGAAGAGCATCCAGGAATGCTGCCGCACCGGCAAGTTGAATTTTTCATCGATCTTGAGCCTGGCACGGAACCTGTTTGCAAACGTCCTTATAAGCTGGGACCTGAAGAGTTGAAGGAGCTGAAGAAACAACTCGATGAACAAGAGCGTATGGGTCTCATCCGACCTAGTTCTTCTCCATGGGGTTGTGGAATTCTTTTTGTGAAGAAGAAGGATGGAACGGACCAACTTTGTGTTGACTACCGTCCATTGAACAAGAAGACTATAAAGAACAAGTACCCACTTCCCAACATCAACGAGCTGTTTGAACAACTCAAAGGTGCTCAAGTGTTCTCCAAGCTTGATCTCCGTATGGGCTATCACCAGATTCGAATTCGTGAGCAAGATATCCCCAAGACGGCTTTCAGAACAAGCTAAGGTTCATATGAATACACTGTCATGTCTTTTGGCCTCGTCAACACTCCTCCAACATTCTCTCGCATGATGAACTTCATCTTCAACCCATACACAAATGACTTCGTCTTGGTCTACCTCGATGCCATTTTGGTCTTTTCCAAGAACAAGGAAGATCATGCCAAGCACTTGCGTTTAGTGATGGATAAGCTAAGAGAACATTAGTTCTATGCCAAGTTTTCAAAGTGCGAGTTTTGGCTCGATGAGATTCTCTATCTTGGGCATATCATCTCTGCCAAGGGCATAGCGGTGAATCCTAAGAAGGTGTCTGCAATTGTGAATTGGGAACCACCTCAAAACGTGAAGCAACTCCGCAGCTTCCTTGGGCTCGCAAGCTATTGTCGAAGGTTCGTTGAGAACTTCTCAAAGATCGCGAAGCCTCTTTCCAACCTCCTCCAGAAGCACGTGAAGTACATTTGGTCTCCTAAATGTGACATCGCTTTCAACACCCTGGAAGAGAAATTAGTCACTGCTCCAGTTCTAACTCCTCCTGATGAATCCAAACCATTCGAGGTCTTCTGTGATGCCTCTCTTCAAGGTCTTGGTGCAGTGTTGATGCAAGAGAAGAAAGTTGTGGCTTATACCTCTCGCTAGTTGAAGCCCAACGAGAAAAACTACCCCACTCACGACCTCGAGTTGGCGGCAGTTGTGCATGCTCTTTTGACTTGGAGACATCTCTTATTGGGAAGAAAAGTGGACATCTTCACTGACCACAAGAGTCTCAAGTACATCTTCACTCAGCCTAATCTCAACCTCAGGCAGACTGGTTGGGTCGAGATGATTCAAGAGTATAATCCGAGCATCGAATATACTCCAGGAAAGGCCAATGTAATTGCTGACGTGTCACATCCCTAGCTTCTGGTAATGCTCTAGGCTAGCTTCATGTGTGCATCATGTTTAAATTCTGAAATTTGAACTGAGGGAAATTGGAGGCCTCAAAACTTAAATAAAAGAGGGGCAAAGAACCCTGGTAAATGCATTCAATGTTTTCAAAATGGCCTTAAATAATGTTGGTTATATTTTGGCAAGGGTTTTTCACCAAACCAAAAATAATGAACATTTTTGAGGAATATTTTGAGCACTGAATTTAAATCATTACTTTATTTGCATTTGGAACTATATTCATAACTTGTATAGAATATATTTCCAAATACCCTGAAATATTTTATGTGCTTTTGGAAAAGTCCATTAAGCAGCATAAATATTTTCAGAGGAGTTTTTGGCATTGTTTGAATTATTTTAAATTCAAAACAGTGGCAAAATAAGTTAAATAAAACAAAACAGAACAGAAAAATATAAAACAGAATTTACCTGGCCTCACCCGTGCAGCCCACCAGAGCCGGCCCAGCTCCTGTGCTGGTCCAGCACTGTGCGGCCCAGCCCACCGCGGTCGCCACCGTCTTCAACCTCCTGCCAGTAGGCAGGAGGGCGTGTGCCCGACGCGCGCGCGCACGCTCCGGCCACCTCCTGCTTACCTGCTCGCCGCTGGAGGCACCCGAGGGCGCCACGCACTCCCCCTCGCCCCCTGCACCTCCCCTCTCTTCCCCTGGACCCCGTTCCCTCCTCTGCTTCCCTCCCGCGCACACCACCGAGCGGAGCTCGCCGTCATCGTCGCCGTACCCATGGCCACCGGCCACCCCTAGCCTCGTCGATGCACCCAGGAGCTCCGCCTCGACCCCCTCTTCCTCCCCACCGTTCCACAGCCCTCCGGAAGCCCTGCATCGCCGCCATCGCCGTCGTCTTCTACCTCGGACCCGCCGGCCATCTTCGTCAAATTCGCCGGCTCCGGACCGTCCCCGACCTCGCCGAGCGTCCCCTCGTCATCGCCGTGAGTCACTGACCCTCTCCCCTAACTCAGCATGCTCCCCTCCGTGCCGTAGCGCCGTTCCCCACGAGCACCGAAGCCACCGTCCGCCATTGCTGCTGCACGCATAGCCTCCGTGCTCCCCTGGCCTCACTGAGCTGCTCTTAGTGCTCCCCACGTCTAGCAGGTGCTGCCTAGCCTCTCCGTTTGCTCTCTGATGCACCGTAGCGACGCGCCCGAGCACCACCGAACACCATCGCCGCCAAAGCTCGTCGCCGGCATGAGTTCCGGCGACCCCACGACCTCCCACTTGGTCCTCTGGATGCGCGAGAGCAAGGGCCACCCCTGGTGCCCTCAGCGCGCCAAGCTGACGCCTCTAGCGCAAGTCCGGTGTGCCCCCGCCGTGTCCTGTGGTCGCCGCCGGCTGGTCTCCGGTGACGCCGACGTGGCGCACCTACTTAATCGCTAATGACCCTGCTAACAACCCTATCTCTCACTGACTGTGGGCCCCACGCCCTTAACTAACCACGGTTAACCCCCTGTTTAGTTTAAGTTAACCACAGTGGCCCCACGCGTCGGAGTTGACCTAGCTGACGTGGCCGTTGACCGGTCCCACCTGTCAGTGAGTTAAACAAACCTGTGTCACTGACGTGTGGCCCCCACACGTCAGGTTTGACCCGGACCAGCCCCTGTTGACCCGCTGACGTCATGATGATGTCAGGCTGACGCCATAAATCATTTTCTGGAATTATTTTAATTCTAAATAATCAGGAAATTCTAGAAAATGCCTAAAACTTCAATAAATCATAGAAAATTAACCGTAACTCCAAATTAAATAATTTATATATGAAAAATTATCAGAAAAATTCAAGGAATCCATCTGTACCATTTTCATGCATGTTAGAACAACTTATAGCTGCTGTTTAGCACAAATCAATTAAAGGGCATTTATTTAATCACATATGGAGTTTGAATTTGAATTTTATATTCAAACCAACTTCATTTAATCTGTTGCTAGTTGCATTAGCCAAAAACACATTCATTTTGCCATGTCATGATCATGCATCATATTGTGCATTGCATTGATTGTGTTTCCTTCTGTGTTGCCGGTATTTGTCCCCTCTCGATAGACGTGATACCGATGATGTGATCGTTGACACTGATGAAGACTCAATGTTATCTTCAGAAGTGCCAGGCAAGCAAAACCCCCTTGTTCATTCCGATACAATCCCACTCTCTCGCTCCTGCTCTCTTTTACTGCATTAGGACAACACCAATTCATCTGTTACTTGCTGCGGTAGCTGAACCCCTTTATCCTTTGCATGACCTGTCATTGCCACAGTAAATAGACGAAACCCACTAGCATGAGTAGGAGTTGTTTGAGCCCTGTTGTGCCTACTCATTCATGCTTGTTTGTCATGCCTGCTACTGCTTAGAGTTGAGTCGGGTCTGATTCATCGGGGATGAATCAGAGGCGTGTGAACATGTCCTACTATGTGTGAGCTAAGCGTGTGAACACGATTTGGTAAAGGTAGCGGTGAGAGGCCATGTAGGAGTACATGGTGGGTTGTCTCATTGAAGCCGTCCTCAGGAACTGAGTTCTGTGTTTGTGATCCATGATTCAGCTACTACCATACATTGGGCCCTGAAATATGACCCCGCTCGACTTCTTATTCACCCTTGTCCTCTGTCCAGGAGTTGCAAGTAGTTTCTGGTGTTTGTAGTATGCTGGAGGCCGTGGACAGCGCTGACCGTAGGGGTGGGCTGTGATGCGGTAGGCACGTGGCCGGGTAAACCGGGCACCCGTTTGGTGTCACGGAACCCTGTTCACATCGTTTGGGGCTGTGAGCGAAACTCCGGCCGGATCTCCTCATGGATGGAACCCGAATAGGCGATAAACCTGGACTAGAGACTTAGGTGTTTAGGTAGGTCGTGGTCTACACCCACGTCGGCTTTCGCTTGAAGTCTGCCGAGCACATGTCGTGTGCAGACGCTAAGTGGTGGAAACATGTATGAAGAAGTACACCCCTGCAGGGTTAACATCATCTATTCGAATAGCCGTGTCCACGGAAAAGGACTTCTGGGTTGCTTATATCAGTTCATAGACAAGTGAAAGTGGATACTCTAAAATACGCAAGATAAGCGTGAGTGCTATGGATGGCGTTCTCGTAGGGAGATGGGAGCGGATCCATAGTGGTGTATTGATATGGTGAATATGTGGACTCGTGTGCGCCACCTCAAAAGAGTTACTTGCAGTCGTAGTTCAGGATAGCCACCGAGTCAAAGCTGGCTTGCTGCAGTTAAACCCCACCATCCCCTTTGTTGATAATGATGCATATGTAGTTAGTTCTG
Source organism: Triticum aestivum (assembly GCF_018294505.1). NCBI lineage: Eukaryota > Viridiplantae > Streptophyta > Magnoliopsida > Poales > Poaceae > Triticum > Triticum aestivum. The sequence goes on along the minus strand of NC_057809.1, from coordinate 521,292,304 downwards.
ATGTAAGTCTTGCTGGGTACATTTGTACTCACGTTTGCCTATTTTATGTTTTTGCAGAGAGACTTCGGTCTCACTAGTAGTTCCACGTGGACTTCGACGTTTAGCTTGTTACCTCAGCTACGATCTTGTGCCCTCGGCAGGATCTGATCGATAGTCAGGCTTCTCAGCCTTTTTCATTTATAGATGTCTGTACTCAGACATGATAGCTTCCGCTTGTGTTTTGACTTGTATGCTCTGATTGTTGGGTCATGAGACCCATGTTTGTAATATCTCGCTCCTCGGAGCCTATTGAATAAATACTTGAGTCGTAGAGTCATGTTGTGATGACATGTTGTATTTGCACATATCGAGCATATTGTGTGTATGTTATTGAAATGCTTGGTATGTGTGGGATCTGACTATCTAGTTGTTTATCTTTAGTAGCCTCTCTTACCGGGAAATGTCTCCTAGTGTTTCCACCGAGCCTTGGTAGCTTGCTACTGCTCCAGAACACTTAGGCTGGCCGGCATGTGTCCTTCTTCGTTCCTGTGTCTGTCCCTTCGGGGAAATGTCACGCGATGAATACCGGAGTCCTGTTAGCCCGCTACAGCCCGGTTCACCGGAGTCCTGCTAGCCCAGTGCTACAGCCTGGATTCACTCGCTGATGACCGACACGTTCGATGCTGGGTCATGGATGCCTGTCCCTGTAAGTCTGTGCCACTTTGGGTTTACGACTAGCCATGTCAGCCCGGGCTCCTTATCATATGGATGCTAGCGACACTATCATATACGTGAGCCAAAAGGCGCAAACGGTCCTGGGCAAAGGTAAGGCGACACCCGTGGGGATACCGTGCGTGAGGCCGCAAAGTGATATGAGGTGTTACCGGCTAGATCGATGTGACATCGAGTCGGGGTCCTGACAGCGTTGGTATCAGAGCTTGACTGCCTGTAGGATTACCAAGCCAAACTGGTCGAAGTTGAGTCTAGAAATGCTTTAGTTATATAAGGGAATTGATTGTGGGATGGAACGTAAGGCTCTTTTTACTCCTTATACCTTATGCCTTCTGATCTGAGTCATCTTATCTTTCCTGCGGGGATTAAGAACGAGGCTATCTTTTCTTTCTATCAGGATCACGTGTTACTAATCAGTGGACTTATAGATTGTTGGATTTAAGCTTGAGTTTAGTTCCTACGACTTCTGTATGTTAACTGTTGATCTCGAGATCTTGATATTGTGCTTCTGAGTGGTTATGCCACCATTTTTGTGAATGTCTCAAGTCTTTTCCGAGCATTTACAGCCGTTATGCTGTCCGAGTCATTCCAGGTTTCTAAATAGTCTGATGCATTTGCAAAATCCTTTCCCTCTGGTTTCGATGCTCCTTTATGCCAGCTCAATCACACTAATTGTTGAGTTGAGGTATTCTACTGCCTCGACCTTTATGTTGGAGATATTATTATGACCCTAGGTGTCTTAGGGGATCATCTAGTAATTTAGCCATGATTTGTGTTCCCAGTGTGATGATTCTGGCCATCATTCTCGAAAGCATCCCGTGATGCTACTTAGTAATAGGTATTCTGTTCCTGGGTTCTTGGACCCGAGATTCACTCTACCTACTTCATGTTGATAGTAATTGCTAGTGCCTTTAGGATATTAGTAACCTTTGCGATAGTCCTTGAAGTCCGTGGTATCTTCTTCTTCCAAATACCATGAACTACTTATGGCAGAAGTTCCTCGTTGAACTGAAATATCACAACAGGATTACTTTTGATGAGTTCTCCATTATATATTGTGGCGCTGCCAGTTCTACCTTTCTGCATGGGTTATCCGGAAGAAACATGTTGAACTTGGTTCAACATGCTAAACCATGCATCCACAACTCAGAAAATTATATGTTCCTTTGAGTTGTCCCTCTTTAGTTGTCTACTGACCTTCGTCTCTCAACTGATAGTCAAGGGTATGCATACCTTCGTTTATCGATGCCTATTACCCTTGTGGTCCGTCAAGCCATTCTGTCCTGAATGACTTGGAGAAACAAACTCCAGTACCTCATCCATATCTAGGATTGGGTCAAAGTAGTGGTATTCCGCAGATCAAATGTCAATTCAGCTTTTGGTTCTGTTCTACCTTGGAGTATTACCCCCTTTATGTCAGAATTGTCATGAGAACTTCACCAACTCTCATGAATTTTGACATAGTGATACTTCTCACCATCATTAGTCATTCCTCGGCCCTCGTGTTGATGCAACCGGAATACCGACAAATGAATTGTGATGTGTGAAATCAATACTCCCAGCAACCTCGTTGCCTGGTAGTTAAATGGACGATAACCTCATTCTCAGCGTATTGATTATTGAATCGTCACCCTAAGACTGATCGTGCTATCTAGTTCTTATTTCGGTGCACCCTTCGATTGATGAGTTAGGATCTTGTCAAGTCCTCACTCATTTGATCATATCGTCTTGCCCTGAAAAGCAAGATTGTTCTCGAGCTTAGTAACATACCGGTGGTTCGTGATTTTCTGAATATCTTCTCAGAAGTATTACCAGGTTGTCACCTGACCGCTATGTTGAGTTCGTGATCAAGTTGGTTTATTCCTGTAAACCACCCCTTCTCCAAGAATCCGTGTTGGATACCCTGAGCTAGTTGGATAAGCTAAAAAACAACTTGGAGAGTTGGAAGATAAAAGCTTGTCCGACTTGGTTCATGTTAAGGGATATCTTTTTGTGTGTGTGTGTGTGTGTTGAAGAAAGATGATATCTTCATCAATTGGTCCTCGTGAACAATTGTTGGATCTATTATCTTACCCAAACCTTTGATTGAGTATGGGCTATCATCCAATCAGACCAGAACCAACGATATTCGTAATGTTGTCTTACTCGTGGTTGATCCCTCGAGCATACACCATTATATCTTTGGGTCTGACCAATGCTATCACTTGTTCACTTAACTATGGAATTCCTTTAAAAAGGAAACCCGGATGAATTGTTGTTGAGCCCATTGACAACATCCTTATTCCCTCCATGATTTGTTGAACATTAAGCTAGTGTTGGAAACTTTTGAAAGCATTTCTTCATGCTAGTTCATGAAGCATATGTTCGGATGTAAGGAGTGACTTCCTCCAGTCCATGTGCATTTGATGCAAGTTGCCGCCGTGGATTCGAGAAAGTCAATGTTGTTTCTTTTGGAATCATCCCAAATCAGTCATGCATACGTGCGAAGTATTCTGTGGTTCGGAGACTTGCAACCTCCATTCTATATGGGTCCCTAGCACACCAAGCCACTGATTGATTTGTTCAAGATTAATAAGTTCTAAGTGCTAGTCCCGAAGGTACCAGACGGATTTGTACAAAACTTCGATATCCTCGCTGATGGTTCCCCCTCCTGAACTCGGTAGTGTTTTATTATAAGACTACTTGTGGTCATGCTTGTCTGGGACAACGTGTTCACATGTTTGTAGCAGAACTAGTTCATGTTTTGGAGCTTACTATCGTAGTTCATTTCCCGAGAATCTCGCAACGTCATCTCGTCGATTTGTGTTGCAAACTTTCATTTTTCTTTCTAGACTTGATGAGTCTGGGATATCCTGACACCAACCAGATCTGAATCTCAGGCAGATGTGATGGTTGGAACTTTTCCCAAGAACTATAGTATTGGTCCCTCGATAACCGGTAAAGTGAATGTCGTGGCCAACACACCCAGCCGGAAGACCTATTATTGTAGTATCTTGATTGAGGAAGTTGGCCACCTCCCCATAGGGATTTCGTAGGATTTACTCCCTAGTTGCCCCTATGGATTTTTGTGTTTCCGAAGTCCGACCTTTACTTGATGTTCTAGATACCAAACCATATCTATGAATGGGTTACACTAGCACATCAAGGAGAACATTAGAAGCGGAGTGCTAAATGTCTCTCGGTCGATCATCCAGATTTTTATTTCCTTGGCCTCGCTAAGGTGAAATCTGAGAAAGTGTTATCTTCCTTTGCATCTGCATCATCCATCATCATTCATCATGGCAGCAAGTTGTGTTACTGGACCCTTGACACGGATGTTGGTAAAACCTTAATGAATATGGAAATGCTCAAGTTCTTGAGAGCATGCATAAGCGCTAGGTGTTATCATCGGCTCTAACTGGGTTTGCTCTCAGTTTCCTCGGCAATGCTATGATCTTTCAAAATAGTGAATTCACTCTCTGTTGTTGGGTTATTCCCCAGTTACCAGAATCATTCCCAGCATTTGCATTCTGTTCCCAGCTTGCACCACCAATGTGCCATTCTACCATGGGTCTCTTCCATTTCCGGTGATAAGCAAATTCATCCATTACGTTGTCTTCAACAAGGTAATCCACATCATCCAAGTTTGAGTTTGCCATTCTACCGACCCCCTCCAAACGATCGCTCGAGAATTGTCTTAGGCTGGTTTAAAGAGTTTCAATGATCTCTGAATCAAAAGTAATTCTTTTTGCCACTTAAGGGGAGATATCTACGAGTCACGGTTCCGAAGGTGTCTCGTTGTGGTTTCATGGCAACTCAACTCCTCGCTACATTGACAATCGTTTACCACCTTCTTAAGTGTGGAATTGTTGTCTATCTACTGAACCTTCGTCATCCGTTTCTTTCCACCCCTCTCGATGTGTATCTCGTGTCTCAACCCGAGAGATGGTTCTAAGTCTCATTCCGTGAGTTAATCCTGAGTTGTTCGACCTTTGAGAAGACCGATCCTTCTAGAGTTTTCCTTTCCTCTTCTTGTCATGATTAGCTGAAGTTCTCAGAGCAAGACGACAAGACAAAGATGGTGTTCAAATCAACGTTCATTTGAAGTGCAACCTGGATCGTGAAGATTATACTAGTCTGCGTTACCCTTCACCTTACCCTACGCTTGAATCTCGAGACGAGATTCTTGTTTAGTGGGGGTGAGTTGTCACATCCCTAGCTTCTGGTAATGCTCTAGGCTAGCTTCATGTGTGCATCATGTTTAAATTCTGAAATTTGAACTGAGGGAAATTGGAAGCCTCAAAACTTAAATAAAAGATGGGCAAAGAACCCTGGTAAATGCATTCAATGTTTTCAAAATGGCCTTAAATAATGTTGGTTATATTTTGGCAAGGGTTTTGCACTAAACCAAAAATAATGAACATTTTTGAGGAATATTTTGAGCACTGAATTTAAATCATTACTTTATTTGCATTTGGAACTATATTCATAACTTGTATAGAATATATTTCCAAATACCCTGAAATATTTTATGTGCTTTTGGAAAAGTCCATTAAGCAGCATAAATATTTTCAGAGGAGTTTTTGGCATTGTTTGAATTATTTTAAATTCAAAACAGTGGCAAAATAAGTTAAATAAAACAAAACAGAACAGAAAAATATAAAACAGAATTTACCTGGCCTCACCCGTGCAGCCCACCAGAGCCGGCCCAGCTCCTGTGCTGGTCCAGCACTGTGCGGCCCAGCCCACCGCGGTCGCCGCCGTCTTCAACCTCCTGCCAGTAGGCAGGAGGGCGTGTGCCCGACGCGCGCGCGCACGCTCCGGCCACCTCCTGCTTACCTGCTCGCCGCTGGAGGCACCCGAGGGCGCCACGCACTCCCCCTCGCCCCCTGCACCTCCCCTCTCTTCCCCTGGACCCCGTTCCCTCCTCTGCTTCCCTCCCGCGCACACCACCGAGCGGAGCTCGCCATCATCGTCGCCGTACCCATGGCCACCGGCCACCCCTAGCCTCGTCGATGCACCCAGGAGCTCCGCCTCGACCCCCTCTTCCTCCCCACCGTTCCACAGCCCTCCGAAAGCCCTGCATCGCCGCCATCGCCGTCGTCTTCTACCTCGGACCCGCCGGCCATCTTCGTCAAATTCGCCGGCTCCGGACCGTCCCTGACCTCGCCGAGCGTCCCCTCGTCATCGCCGTGAGTCACTGACCCTCTCCCCTAACTCAGCATGCTCCCCTCCGTGCTTAGCGCCGTTCCCCACGAGCACCGAAGCCACCGTCCGCCATTGCTGCTGCACGCATAGCCTCCATGCTCCCCTGGCCTCACTGAGCTGCTCTTAGTGCTCCCCACGTCTAGCAGGTGCTGCCCAGCCTCTCCGTTTGCTCTCTGATGCACCGTAGCGACGCGCCCGAGCACCACCGAACACCATCGCCGCCAAAGCTCATCGCCGGCATGAGTTCCGGCGACCCCACGACCTCCCACTTGGTCCTCTGGATGCGCGAGAGCAAGGGCCATCCCCTGGTGCCCTCAGCGCGCCAAGCTGACGCCTCTAGCGCAAGTCCGGCGTGCCCCCGCCGTGTCCTGTGGTCGCCGCCGGCTGGTCTCCGGTGACGCCGACGTGGCGCACCTACTTAATCGCTAATGACCCTGCTAACAGCCCTATCTCTCACTGACTGTGGGCCCCACACCCTTAACTAACCACGGTTAACCCCCTGTTTAGTTTAAGTTAACCACAGTGGCCCCACGCGTCGGAGTTGACCTAGCTGACGTGGCCGTTGACTGGTCCCACCTGTCAGTGAGTTAAACAAACCTGTGTCACTGACGTGTGGCCCCCACACGTCAGGTTTGACCCGGACCAGCCCCTGTTGACCCGCTGACGTCATGATGATGTCAGTCTGACGCCATAAATCATTTTCTGGAATTATTTTAATTCTAAATAATCAGGAAATTCCAGAAAATGCCTAAAACTTCAATAAATCATAGAAAATTAACCGTAACTCCAAATTAAATAATTTATATATGAAAAATTATCAGAAAAATTCAAGGAATCCATCTGTACCATTTTCATGCATGTTAGAACAACTTATAGCTGCTGTTTAGCACAAATCAATTAAAGGGCATTTATTTAATCACATATGGAGTTTGAATTTGAATTTTATATTCAAACCAACTTCATTTAATCTGTTGCTAGTTGCATTAGCCCAAAACACATTCATTTTGCCATGTCATGATCATGCATCATATTGTGCATTGCATTGATTGTGTTTCCTTCTGTGTTGCCGGTATTTGTCCCCTCTCGATAGACGTGATACCGATGATGTGATCGTTGACACTGATGAAGACTCAATGTTATCTTCAGAAGTGCCAGGCAAGCAAAACCCCCTTGTTCATTCCGATACAATCCCACTCTCTCGCTCCTGCTCTCTTTTACTGCATTAGGACAACACCGATTCATCTGTTACTTGCTGCGGTAGCTGAACCCCTTTATCCTTTGCATGACATGTCATTGCCACAGTAAATAGATGAAACCCACTAGCATGAGTAGGAGTTGTTTGAGCCCTGTTGTGCCTACTCATTCATGCTTGTTTGTCATGCCTGCTACTGCTTAGAGTTGAGTCAGGTCTGATTCATCGGGGATGAATCAGAGGCGTGTGAACATGTCCTACTGTGTGTGAGCTAAGCGTGTGAACACGATTTGGTAAAGGTAGCGGTGAGAGGCCATGTAGGAGTACATGGTGGGTTGTCTCATTGAAGCCGTCCTCAGGAACTGAGTTCTGTGTTTGTGATCCATGATTCAGCTACTACCATACATTGGGCCCTGAAATATGACCCCGCTCGACTTCTTATTCACCCTTGTCCTCTGTCCAGGAGTTGCAAGTAGTTTCTGGTGTTTGTAGTATGCTGGAGGCCGTGGACAGCGCTGACCGTAGGGGTGGGCTGTGATGCGGTAGGCACGTGGCCGGGTAAACCGGGCACCCGTTTGGTGTCACGGAACCCTGTTCACATCGTTTGGGGCTGTGAGCGAAACTCCGGCCGGATCTCCTCATGGATGGAACCCGAATAGGCGATAAACCTGGACTAGAGACTTAGGTGTTTAGGTAGGTCGTGGTCTACACCCACGTCGGCTTTCGCTTGAAGTCTGCCGAGCACATGTCGTGTGCAGACGCTAAGTGGTGGAAACATGTATGAAGAAGTACACCCCTGCAGGGTTAACATCATCTATTCGAATAGCCGTGTCCACGGAAAAGGACTTCTGGGTTGCTTATATCAGTTCATAGACAAGTGAAAGTGGATACTCTAAAATACGCAAGATAAGCGTGAGTGCTATGGATGGCGTTCTCGTAGGGAGATGGGAGCGGATCCATAGTGGTGTATTGATATGGTGAATATGTGGACTCGTGTGCGCCACCTCAAAAGAGTTACTTGCAGTCGTAGTTCAGGATAGCCACCGAGTCAAAGCTGGCTTGCTGCAGTTAAACCCCACCATCCCCTTTGTTGACAATGATGCATATGTAGTTAGTTCTGATGTAAGTCTTGCTGGGTACATTTGTACTCACGTTTGCCTATTTTATGTTTTTGCAGAGAGACTTCGGTCTCACTAGTAGTTCCACGTGGACTTCGACGTTTAGCTTGTTACCTCAGCTACGATCTTGTGCCCTCGGCAGGATCTGATCGATAGTCAGGCTTCTCAGCCTTTTTCATTTATAGATGTCTGTACTCAGACATGATAGCTTCCGCTTGTGTTTTGACTTGTATGCTCTGATTGTTGGGTCATGAGACCCATGTTTGTAATATCTCGCTCCTTGGAGCCTATTGAATAAATACTTGAGTCGTAGAGTCATGTTGTGATGCCATGTTGTATTTGCACATATCGAGCATATTGTGTGTATGTTATTGAAATGCTTGGTATGTGTGGGATCTAACTATCTAGTTGTTTATCTTTAGTAGCCTCTCTTACCGGGAAATGTCTCCTAGTGTTTCCACTGAGCCTTGGTAGCTTGCTACTGCTCCAGAACACTTAGGCTGGCCGGCATGTGTCCTTCTTCGTTCCTGTGTCTGTCCCTTCGGGGAAATGTCACGCGATGAATACCGGAGTCCTGTTAGCCCGCTACAGCCCGGTTCACCGGAGTCCTGCTAGCCCAGTGCTACAGCCTGGATTCACTCGCTGATGACCGACACGTTCGATGCTGGGTCATGGATGCCTGTCCCTGTAAGTCTGTGCCACTTTGGGTTTACGACTAGCCATGTCAGCCCGGGCTCCTTATCATATGGATGCTAGCGACACTATCATATACGTGAGCCAAAAGGCGCAAACGGTCCCGGGCAAAGGTAAGGCGACACCCGTGGGGATACCGTGCGTGAGGCCGCAAAGTGATATGAGGTGTTACCGGCTAGATCGATGTGACATCGAGTCGGGGTCCTGACATGACGCATTGAGCAGAAAGGCTTACTGCAATAGTTTGATTCTCAAGCCTTACCAACCCGAGCTTTGTGAAGCTTTCCGCAAACTCAATCTGCAAGTTGTTCCTCATGGTTTCCTTGCCAACCTTCAAGTCTCTCCTACTTTGGAAGATCAGATTCGCGAGGCTCAACTTCTTGATGCTATGGTGAAGAAGGTGAAGATTGGGATTGCCAAGAGTCAACCCAAGTACAAGTGCTATCGCCTTGATGACAAGGATACTCTCTTCTTCGAGGATCGCATTATTGTGCCTAAAGGTGACCTTCGTAAAGTCATTATGAACGTGGCTCACAATTCACTCCTCTCTATCCACCCTGGAAGTACAAAGATGTACCAGGACCTCAAGCAGGCGTATTAGTGGACTCGAATGAAGCGCGAGATTGCTCAGTTCGTGATTGAATGTGATGTCTGCAGAAGAGTGAAGGCAGAACACCAACGACCAGCTGGTCTCCTCCAACCTCTTGCCATTCCAGAATGGAAGTTTGACCACATTGAGATGGACTTCGTGACAGGGTTTCCAAAGTCTAAGCGTGGCAATGATGCTATATTCGTTGTCATCGACAAACTCACTAAAGTGGCTCATTTCCTGCCTATCAAAGAGTCTATCACAGCAACTCAATTGGCAGAGCTTTATACCTCTCGGATTGTCTCTCTACTTGGTATTCCGCAGTTGATCTCTTCAGATCGTGGCAGCATCTTCACCTCGAAGTTTTGGGATTATTTTCAGAAGGCCATGGGCACCAACATCCGTTTCAGCACAACTTTTCATCCTCAAACTAGCGGCGAAGTCGAGTGTGTCAATCAGATTCTTGAAGTTATGCTCAGGGCTTGTGAGGGAGTCCTGGATTAGGGGGTGTTCGGGTAGCCGGACTATACCTTCAGCCAGACTCCTGGACTATGAAGATACAAGATTGAAAACTTCGTCCCGTGTCCGGATGGGACTTTCCTTGGCGTGGAAGGCAAGCTTGGCGATGCGGATATTCAAGATCTCCTACCATTGTAACCGACTCTATGTAACCCTAACCCTATCCGGTGTCTATATAAACCAGAGGGTTGTAGTCCGTAGGCAATCAACTCCATACACAACAATTATACCATAGGCTAGCTTCTAGGGTTTAGCCTCCTTGATCTCGTGGTAGATCTACTCTTGTACTACCCATATCATCAATATTAATCAATCAGGAGTAGGGTATTACCTCCATCGAGAGGGCCCAAACCTGGGTAAAAAACATCGTGTCCCTTGTCTCCTGTTACCATCCGGCCTAGACGCACAGTTTGGGACCCCCTACCCGAGATCCGCCGGTTTTGACACCAACATTGGTGCTTTCATTGAGGGTTCCTCTGTGTCGTCGCCTTTAGGCCCGATGGCTCCTTTGATCATCAACAATGATACGATCCGGGGTGAGACCTTTCTCCCCGGAAAGATCTTCGTCTTTGGCGGCTTCGCTCTACGGGCCAATTCGCTCGGCCACCTGGAGCAGATCGAAAGCTACGCCCCTGGCCATCAGGTCAGGTTTGGTAGCCTAAACTACACGGCTGACATCCACGGGGACTTGATCTTCGACGGATTTGAGCCACAGCCAAGCGCGCCGCACTGTCTCGATGGGCATGATATAGCTCTGCCGCCGAACAGCGCCTTGGAGGCCGCACATGCATCGGTTTCGACCATTGATTCGGAGCCTACTGCGCCGATCGAGGATCAGTGGTTGGACGCTGCCTCAGGGGCTGCGATCTCAGAGGCGATCGAGCCGAACTCCAGCCCCGCACTCCGCATGGCCCGTGACTCGGAGGAGCCGGATTCCTCTCCGAACTCCGAGCCCTCCGCGCCCCTGCCGATCGAATCCGATTGGGCGCTGATAATGGAGTTCACCGCCGCGGACATCTTTCAGCATTCGCCCTTCGGCGACATCCTGAATTCTCTAAAGTCTCTCTCCTTATCAGGAGAGCCCTGGCCGAACTACGGTCAGCGAGGATGGGATACGGACGATGAAGAAATTCAAAGCCCACCCACTACCCACTTGGTAGCCACTGTCGACAATTTAAACGACGTGCTCAACTTCGACTCCGGAGACATCGACAACATGGATGACGATGCAGGAGATACCGACGAACCAACGCCCATAGGGCATTGGACAGCCACCTCATCTCATGATGTGTACAAGGTGGATACCCCTAAAGGAAGCGACAACGAGGAAAAAGGGGATGGGACGGCAGATCGACCCCCCAAAAAGCAATCAAAGCGTCGGCGTAAACGCCGACCCAAGCCCCGCCTCGACAAAAACCCAGCCATAGAGCAAGACGAGCCGGTAGACGATGAGCAGGCCTTAGAGCAACCGTCCGAACAGGGCAACACGGATAGAGAAACCGAACATCCCTCCTCCAGCGAAAACGGCATTCCGAACGACCTCACGCCGAATAAAGCTATGGAGCAGAAGAATCTCCACGAGAGGCTCATTGCAACTGAACGCAGCCTAAAAAAGCAGAAGCGGAAGCTAAAAACAGCGGAAGATGCACTCCGGATTAGATGGAGCAAAGTAATCAATACCACAGATAAGTACGGCGACAGTCGCCGCACTAAAAGCTATCCGAAAAGAAAGCTACTGCCTGAATTCGACGAAGAGGCCCTAGAGCCCTCGCATTCAAAAAATGAAAAAGCCACATGGTCGGATAGACGACCCCATAAAGCGGCAAGCGGCGCCGCACCTAAATCGGCATGCGACCCACTTAAGGATTCACATCATGGCCCAGTCAGGTCCATTTATGGGCCAAGAAAGCAAGCTCTTGTAAGCAACGCTACGAAGCCATCATCAGAATCCGGCACACCCAAATACAGGGGCGCCGCACACCCCCTATGTTTCACCGATGAGGTCCTGGACTATGAATTCCCAGAGGGATTCAAACCCGTAAACATAGAGGCATATGATGGAACAACAGACCCTGGAGTTTGGATCGAGGATTATATCCTCCACATACACATGGCTAGAGGAGATGATCTCCACGCCATAAAATATCTACCCCTTAAGCTTAAAGGGCCAGCCCGGCATTGGCTTAAAATCCTTCCCGAAAACACAATAGGAAGCTGGGAAGAGCTCGAGGATGCTTTCCGAGCAAACTTTCAAGGGACCTATGTCCGCCCTCCGGATGCAGACAATCTTAGTCACATAACTCAACAACCCGGAGAATCAGCTCGGCAGTTCTGGAATAGATTCCTCACTAAAAAGAATCAGATAGTCGACTGTCCGGACGCCGAAGCCTTAGCAGCTTTCAGGCATAACGTCCGAGACGAATGGCTTGCCAGACACCTCGGCCAAGAAAAGCCAAGAACAATGGCCGCACTAACAAGCCTCATGACCCGCTTTTGTGCAGGGAGGACAGCTGGTTGGCAAGGTGCAGCCCCAGCGACCCAAGTACATCCGAAACTAGGGATGGAAACGGAAAACCGCAACGCAACAAGGACCGTCGCTGGACTAAGGACAAAAGTCTGAAGAGCGCGGCTGTCAATGCCGGATTCAAAGGCTCATGACAAAATCAGGAAAAATCGCCCCCCTAGGATAACAGGGACGATCCATCCAACCTAAATAAAATCCTGGATAGGATATGTCAGATACACAGTACTCCCGGGAAGCCTGCTAACCATATCCACAGAGACTGTTGGGTTTTCAAACAATCCGGTAGACTCAATGCTGAACACAAGGGGCTTGACACACCAAGCGAAGACGAGGACAAACCCCAAAAGCAGAGCACCAGGTAACAAAAGAACTTCCCACAAGAAGTAAAAACAGTGAACTTACTTCACATAACAAAACGTGCGGCACCCGTAAAGGTACGCACCACACGGCCCATCCCCGAAAGGTCCTGCCACTGGTTGTCAAAACCGATCATCTTTGATCAGCTAGATTATTCTAGGAATATCAAGAATGTAGGCTGGACTGCCTTGATACTTGATCCAATAATTGGCGGACTCCAGTTTTCAAATGTCCTTATGGACGGCGGCAGTGGACTAAACCTGATATATCAGGATACAATCCAGCACATGGGGATAAACCCAGCAAGAATCCGCCGTAGCAAAACCTCCTTTCAAGGGGTAATACCTGGTCCGGACACCCATTGTATGGGTTTTCTTCGGCTCGAAGTGATATTCAGCTCTGCCGATAACCTCCGCCGCGAAAAGCTGACCTTCCATATCATCCCGTTCTCAAGTCGCTATCAAGCACTACTGGGACGCGAAGCTTTCGCTCGCTTTAACGCAATACCGCATTATGCATCTCTTACGCTTAAGATGCCCGGTCCACGAGGCATCATCTCTTTGAAGGGGAAGCACTAAAGTGCACCTCCCCAAGCGGAGGACTGTGCGGCTGCTTTGACAGCCCCACAGCAAAATGGCCTCACCGGCCAAAAAACTTCGAAATAGGTCATTCAAGACCACGAACGCGGATAGACGAGTTTGGTGCAAAATCATCATTGATGCAGGCCTAGAAGCCATATACCCCCACACTAGGGGCTCCACGCATATACAATAAGAGACAATAAAGCTCAAACTTATATATCTTACTTTATACTTTGCTTATTTTAAACTTTTTCGCACGACCCGTTTTCAACTCAGTTCCTCTCTTTTACAGATGAACATCGTGCGGCGCCCGTCCAGGATACGGCACAACAGAGACACAGGCGCAGACGTGCAGTAGGGACCCGTCCTAAAGGATTCTTTTTAGATTTAGACCCTGCGTAAACCTTTTTTACTGTCTCTTGTTGCTACACATCCCCTGGTTTTTTCTTTCTGATATAACCAAGGAGGAGGCTGGCGTCTTGGCATGTGGACACGTCAGAATTTTTGCACATACCTGGACACTAGGGGCTTTTTTTTAATAAAGAGTGTTGTTTCACCCTCACTCATAAAGACCGAACACCTTAGGGAGTGTTCGGCGTCGCGAGTTTTGGCATTATATGCATCAGCTCCGAATCATGATTTTGGTCAAATGTTGGGTTGCCCGGCTCCTGAGTTCGGCTACCTTACGTTCCGCTCTATCGGCTAAGGTAGCACCAGGAGAACTACTGTGATTGTGCCCCCGGTTCGGCCAGGGCGAGCACCTTAGTAGAGAAAGCCAAAAACTGACTGTCATGATGTAGCGTGAGACTGGTCAGCCACTCGATGACCCATCGGAATCTATCGGATTCCTCCGCTTTAATGAAGGGCTGCTTCCCGGTCAGGCACATACGCGCCCCAAACTCGGACGAGCGCAGTTGCCACCAAGGAGCTACCTAAATAGTCTTACTATCAAACTCCTATGGCTAAGTGAAAGTGTTAAAGCATTATAGTCCGGTTGCCTGGCCCGCTGCGCTATGACCTCCTTTGTAGGACCAAGACATTGGGTTAAGTGTGAAAATGCGTCTTCTGCGAGCACCCCCGCATTATGTGTGTGGGGGCTGAAGCCAACGACTGCCATCTTTCAGATTCTATATATATACATATATCTTAAAACGGCCGCACAGGAGGTGTTCCCAATACTTGGAGGCACAAGTATAAAAAAGGCCACTATAGTTTATCAAAATATTACTTTATAATTACATATGCTATCATAACATAGCATCTTTCGGGCACTGCGTCTCTATTACACGAGCGCCTTCAAGAACTTCCTAAAAATAGTGCTCGGAGGGTACTCAGCTTTTGTCCGAATCTCGGGACGCAACAACGGTGGTCTCCATCTCTGCCCAGTATGTCTTAACACAGGCAAGAGCCATCCTAGCGCCCTCTATGCATGCTGACCTCTTCATTGCATTTATACGCGGCACCACGCCAAGGAATTGCTGCACCAAGCTGAAATAACTCTTTGGCTCCGATCTCCCAGGCCACAGATGACCCATGACGTACTTCATGGCGAGTCCGGACAATCTATTCAGTTCAGCCCATTGAGCCAGGAGATCGTCCACTGCCAGTGGACGCTCTGGATTGTGGAACTGTGACCAGAAAAGTTTTTCCACTTCACGATCTTTTAGATCTCGAAAGTGTTCGGTCGCATCAGCAGCACTTGCTGCCAAATCCAGATAGGTGTCCTCCACACTCCACATCCGGTCCAACGGAGCAAACTTCGGATCACAAAACTTCCTCCGCAGCATAAAGGGCTTTCCAGTTGCAATCTGTTCGGCCTGACGCAGCTCCTCCTTCGCAGCTCTCATCGCAGAGCGAGCGTCCTTGGCATCGGCAACGGCCTTCTCTAAGTCCGTCTGTCTCGCCCGGTCTTCTTTCTCAAGAAGTTTGCAACGGTCTCCAGCGCTCTTTAACTTCTCGGCCATCTCGGCCATCTCTTCTTTGCTTCGGCAGTGAGCAGCCTGTTCAGCTCTCAGCTATTCAAGGGCCTTCTCGGCAGCCGCATCGCTTTTTCTGGCTTGCTCCTTAGCTCCGGCAAGTTCTGCCCTAAGATTCTCCATGGCAGCCGTACCATCTGCGTCAAGCACACACATTGTAAGACACTGGGATGAAGCTCCTCTTACCTGATGCTGCCCGAAGAATTACATACCTTGAGCCTCATCAAGCCGCTTGTTGACAAGCGCGATGTCGGCATCTGCCACGTCCAGTTGCCGCTTTAGTTCGGCCACATCATCAATTCGGCTTGATTCCGGACACCTCGCCACCTACATTCAAAGGCGACATCTTAGACCTGGGATTATGATCCTCTGTGTGCTGTCATTTCTTGACAACGCGCAGAGTCTCAGGGGCTACTATCTACACAGGGCGCATCTTACTTATGCGCAACTGACAAAAGTGTATATTATCTAACATACCTCAAAACCCGTCAGTAAACTTTTGACGGCCTCATGCAATCCGCTTTCTGCGGATGAAATCCTTTCAATCACTGTGCCCATCAATGCACGATGCTCCTTTGAGATAGAAGATTGCCCCAGCAGAATCTTTAGCTCCTCCGGCCGAGAACCAGACGGTGCCGGACTTGTCCTATGGCCTCTTTCGAAGGGTGGACGCGGAGAACCTCGGGGGGCCACATAGCCACCTTCCGCCCCTGCCGGATTTGGAGAAACCCTCCGCGACAACACCTCAGAGTCGCCCGCCTCGCTAGGCGGCACGGCAGGGGAAGGCGTCCCGCTCTCCATCATCTCCGAAAGGAGATCCCCCAAAGACGAGCTCTGCTGAGAAGGGCTGAGGTCCGAGCTACAAGATAAAGGTTTGGTTAATCTTCTCAGATATAAATCAAGGACTTCCCTCATCCCTCAAAAGGAAAATCTTTTCTCCACTTACGGCTCGCTGGAGGGCTGATCCCCTTGAGGGCGTAGTCCGGCTGAGGAACTCCCCGGCGTCAGACCCTCTGACGAGAATTTTCTCCCCCGTTTCGAGACCATGGTTTCCGGGTCGTCAGAGGCGGCTCTCTTCTTCTCCTTAGGAGAGGAATTGGCGGTTCCTCCCTTCGGGGCATCCTCCTTCGAGGAGGCCATAGCTTCCTTGTCCTCCCCCTCCAAAGGCATTATCTCCAGCATCCTGACCAGCACGGGATCCGGCCTGGTTTCAGGAAGGGGAGACGGACACCTGATCAGCTTTGCCTTCGCTATCCACTCCTGTTTAAAAGGACGGCTCTTTTAGGGGCAAGTTTATGACAATTATACGGATAGAAGGTCCGGGCACAAGGTTGCTTACTTGAGTATCCGGGCAATTGCAGCTTAGGCCTGCGTCCTCGGTTAAATCCGGACACATCTCTTGTGATCCGAAGAACAGTCTATACATCTCCGCGGGCGTTGCACCCATAAAATTTTGGGGAGCTCGCGGTCCCTCTGGATTAAACTCCCACAGGCAAAGGGGGCGACGTTTGCCGGGCAATATTCGGCGAATCAGCATGACCTGCGTCACCTTGACCAAACTGAGGTCTCCTTCCAAGAGATCCTTAATTTGGCCCTGTAACAGGGGCACGTCTTTGGATAACCCCCAATCTAATCCTTTGTTGACCCATGACGCTAGCCGTGATGGGGGACCCGAGCGAAAGGCAGGAGGCGCCACCCACTTGGCGCTCCTGGGAATGGTGATATAGAACCATTCTCGTTGCCACAAGCCGAGCTCCTCTTGAAAGGAGCCCTTGGGCCATGGAGCATCAGCATTCTTACTTATGACAGCGCCTCCGCACTCTGCGTGCCGTCCCTCGACCATCTTCGGCTCCACTCCAAAAGTCTTGAGCCATAATCCGAAGTGAGGAGTAACACGGAGGAACGCTTCGCACACAACGATGAATGAGGAAATGTGGAGGATGGACTCCGGAGCTAAGTCATGAAATTCCAGCCCGTAATAAAACAGCAGCCCCCTCACGAAGGGATCCATCGGGAACCCTAACCCCCGAAGGAAGTGAGACATGAACACTACGCTCTCACCGGGCTGGGGACTGGGAATAGCCTGCCTTTGAGCAGGCAACTTATGCGAAATTTCGGCGGTCAAGAACTTAGCCTCTCTCAACTTTAGCACGTCCTCCTCCGTGACGGAGGAGGGCATCCATCGGCCTTGAAGGTTGGAACCGAACATTGTCGAAGGTCCGAAGCGCCTGGAATCTGGAGCCTAGGGTGTTGGAACTCGAGGCGACGGGCGAACTCGTTTGAGATTGGAAAAAGGAGTAAGGCCTTGGTCTCTTTATAAGAGGTTGAATACCAGGAGCCCTCCCCATAACCATTTGGGACTCGCCTTTAATCGAGAAAACATGCTAACAGGCACGATTGGGTTACCCACGTCCGTATTGATGAGAATCCCGTAAAAGGGGGGCACACGATCTCTGCTTTGACAAGACGTGCCAAGGAAACCGCCTCGCAAAACATGCTGAGGTGGAAAAGTAAAAACGATTTGAGTAAAGGACTTGGCCGTAGTGTGATGATGCACTGCGGAATACGTCAGCAGATTTGATTTGTGTTAATATTATTCTCTCTATGGAAATATGTGGAAGCTTATTTTGCAGAACCAGACACTACTCTTGGTGTTTACGATCTTCTATGAAGGACTTGGAGGAGGAACCCGCCTTGCAATGCCGAAGACAATTTGCGTGCCGGACTCGTCGTCATTGAAGCCTGGTTCAGGGGCTACTGAGGGAGTCCTGGATTAGGGGGTGTTCGGGTAGCCGGACTATACCTTCAGCCGGACTCCTGGACTATGAAGATACAAGATTGAAGACTTCGTCCCGTGTCCGGATGGGACTTTCCTTGGCGTGGAAGGCAAGCTTGGCGATGCGGATATTCAAGATCTCCTACCATTGTAACCGACTCTATGTAACCCTAACCCTATCCGGTGTCTATATAAACCGGAGGGTTGTAGTCCGTAGGCAATCAACTCCATACACAACAATCATACCATAGGCTAGTTTCTAGGGTTTAGCCTCCTTGATCTCGTGGTAGATGTACTCTTGTACTACCCATATCATCAATACTAATCAAGTAGGAGTGGGGTATTACCTCCATCGAGAGGGCCCGAACCTGGGTAAAAAACATCGTGTCCCTTGTCTCCTGTTACCATCTGGCCTAAACGCACAGTTCGGGACCCCCTACCCGAGATCCGCCGGTTTTGACACCGACAGCTTGCGTGATCTCTTTCGGTATGAAGTGGGAAGATTGTCTTCCATATGCCGAGTTCTCCTACAACAATAGCTTCCAAGCGAGTTTGGGCAAGGCCCCATTTGAAATTCTCTATGGCAGGAAGTGCCGTACTCCTCTTAACTGGTCAGAGACCGGTGAACGTCAACTTCTTGGAAATGACTTGATCACAGAGGCAGAGGAAATGTGCAAAGTCAATCGTGATAACCTCAAAGCAGCGCAATCGTGCCAAAAGAGCTACTATGATAGTAAACATCGTGATTTGGCTTTCAAGATCGGAGACCATGTTTACCTCCGTGTCTCTCCAATGAAAGGTACTCGTCGCTTCGGTATCAAAGGGAAGCTTGCCCCTAGATACGTGGGCCCTTTCAAGATCGTCAGCAAGAGAGGCGATCTCGCCTATCAACTCGAGCTTCCCTCCAACTTTGCAAATGTGCATGACGTGTTCGATGTCTCTCAGCTCCGCAAGTGCTTCAAGACTCCTGAACGCACCGTCAACTTCGAAGACATTGATCTCCAAGAAGACCTTTATTATCGTGAGAACCCAGTTGCTATTCTTGAAGAGACTGAGCGCAAGACTCGCAATAAGTCAATCAAATTCCTCAAAGTCAAGTGGTCACACCATTCCGACCGTGAAGCCACCTAGGAACGCGAGGATCACCTCCGTTCTGAGTACCCGGCGTTTTTCCAGTCCTAGATCTCGGGACGAGATCCTTTCGTAGTGGTGGAGTGTTGTAACACCCCGGATGTAATTTACCTTATATGTATCCCAACTCTTGCCGTTTCCGGCCTAAGTTATTTTTATTTTCCTCGATGTCGGGTTTTTGTCTCCATGTGTTGTTGCCTTTGTCATGCATCTCATATCATGTCATCATGTGAATTGCATTTGCATATGTGTTTGTCTCATGCATGCGAGCACTTTCCTCGTTGTCCGTTTTGCATTCCGGCACTCCTATATCCTTCGGTGCCCCTTTCTACCTTTTTTTGTGTGGGGGGGGGGTTAAACATTTCCGGATTGGACCGAGACTTGTCATGCGGCCTTGGTTTACCACCGGTAGACCGCCTGTCAAGTTTCGTACCATTTGGACTTCGTTTGATACTCCAACGGTTAACCGAGGGACCAAGAAAGCCTCATTTGTGTTGCAGCCCAACACCCTTCCAACTTGGCCCAAAACCCACCAAAACCTCTCCCATCGTCTAGAGCGTTCGATCACGATCGCGTGGCCGCAAACCTCCCCTCTTTCTGAGCTTCCTAGCTCCTCCTATCTATAAAAAGGCCTCCTCCCCGAAAATTTCGGATCAAGTCTACCCTAACCCTAGCTCCCCGCTCCTCTCCGCGCGCCGGACGTGTCCGCCGGCGCCGGACAACATCC
>NC_057809.1:521260103-521271827 GCF_018294505.1 Triticum aestivum | reverse complement strand
CCACCGACCTCGCCACCTCGTCGCTGGGTGCCGCCCCGCCGCGCCTGCTCCGCCGGAGGCCGCCGCTCGCCGCCGAAGCGCCTCCGCCGCCCGCATCGCCTCGCCACTGCGTCGACCTCGCCGGATCAACCCAGCTCCGGCCGCCTCGACCTTCACTCCAGCGACCCCCATGCGGCACTGTTCCGGCCAACCTCGTTCCGTGTGCCGCCGGATCTACATCTGGAGATTTGGCCCGCTTGACTTTTTATCCCCGAAACCCTATTTTTTGGCAATTTTCATCATGTCGTATCTCTGCATCCGTAGCTCCGATTTGTGCATGTAGCATATTGAAATGTTCGTCCCGACGAGTGCATAATTTCATCTCATTGCATCATTTTCATTTGAGCTCATCTTGATGCCCAAAATGCTGTTGGAAGAGGGCTATATGGTGAATTTGTCAGATCTGTTTCATCAAATAGCTATTTGTCATTTTTGCCATGTTTAATGTGTGCATGATATGATCCTGAGATCTACATGTGTTTTGTTAAATGCCATGCCATCTTCATAGAGGTGCTTACCATGTATTTTTGTGATATTTGTGGTGACTAGCACAATCTTGCAAAGTAGCGTAATCGGTAATGCTGATTTCAGGGACTTAGAATTTCACTAAGTCCTTGTCCTGATTTTGTCGTTATGCCATATGTTCATGTTGTTTCCTAGTGATCCGTGCCTCTTTTGAGGATGATCAGTAAGGATGTTTTGTTAACATTGTGGCGCTATATCCATCCATGTCTTTGTTTGCATTTATGGAGCAACCTATATTGAGTCAATCGAGCTCTACTTTTGCTATAAAGTGAATCCTGGCAGATTGTTGACATGTTTAGCGATTTTGCCGAGGATGTTGCTATTGATCCCTGCATGCTATGATGTTGTTCTTGCCATGTATAGCTTCTATGCCATGTATTCTTGGTGGGTGTATTCTTAGTTTGTCATGACATGCTCTGTAGTGAGTGCTTAGAGCTCGTAAACATGCCTACTCGTTACCTGATTTGCATGCTCCAGTTTTTCACTAAGTCTGAGATCTGTTTATGTTTTTGCCATGTTAACATGCTTGCAATTGTATTTTCTGATCCCTTTTGGCTCAAGGTCACTAAGGAACTTTTGTTAAGTGCTTTGAGTAGCTTCATGCCATGCCTTGCTTTGCCATGTTAATTTCCTGTACCATATAGTTTTCATGCTCTAAAGTGTGCTTCCTGATGATAAATTCCAGACTTGTGTTAATTTCACTAAGTCTGAAACCTGTTATCATTTGCACTTTTGCCATGCTTGTTTGAACCTGTTAATGGATGAATTAGCCGTAGCTCAGTGCTCATCTTTTGTCAAGCATCATGAGTGGATCCCTGCCATGTATTTTGTTGCCATGTTTGAGTGATGTAGAATATTTATCTTGATGCATTTAGTTGGTCACTTGCTGATTATCGCAGACCGGTGCTATATTTGTTTTGCTTGCCATTTCCAAACCGTGCATCCGATTCCGGTGATCTTTATATCTATTTCAACCGAAATCACCTCACCTTTCCAGTGGCACTCTTGGATTTCCATGTTGAGGCCAGGTTCAATCATTCCTTGTCAAATTTTGCATATCCATCACATACCGCATCCCGCATATCATACCATGTTTGCATCATGTTGTTTGAGCATTGCACGTGGTTGATTACGTTCCGTTTGCTTGTTGTTCTTGTTTGAGTAGAGCTGGGAGACGAGTTCGCAAATGAGGAGCCTGTTGAGTTCGCTTACGAGGATCAAGTCAACTCTGATAACTTTGCAGGCAAGATGACCATACCCTCGAAATCACTTCTATCTTTGCTTGCTGGATGCTCGCTCTTTTGCTATGCCTATGCTACAATACCTAGCACTTTCTTATCATGCCTCCCAAATTTCCATGTCAAACCTCTAACCCACCTTGTCCTAGCAAACCGTTGATTGGCTATGTTACCGCTTTACTCAGCCCCTCTTATAGCGTTGCTAGTTGCAGGTGAAGATTGGAGATCGTTCCTTGTTGGAACATTGTTTATTGTTGGGATATCACCATATTATGTTGTTTATCTTAATGCATCTATATACTTGGTAAAGGGTGGAAGGCTCGGCCTTTTGCCTAGTGTTTTGTTCCACTCTTGCCGCCCTAGTTTCCGTCATATCGGTGTTATGTTCCCGGATTTTGCGTTCCTTACGCGGTTGGGTTATAATGGGAACCCCTTGACAGTTTCCCTTGAATGAAACTCCTCGAACAAGGCCCGACCTTGGTTTTACCATTCGCCACCTAGCCTTTTTCCCTTGGGTTTCGCGGACTCAAGGGTCATCTTTATTTTAAACCCCCGGGCCAGTGCTTCTCTAAGTGTTGGTCCAACCCAGAGCACCGTGCGGGGCCATCCCTTGGCAACTTGGGTTACGTTGGCTCCTGTACGCTTAGCTTATCCGGTGTGCCCTGAGAACGAGATATGTGCAGCTCCTATCGGGATTTGTCGGCACAGCGGGTGGTCTTGCTGGACTTGTTTTTACCATTGTCGAGGATGTCTTGTAACCGGGATACCGAGTCTGATCGGAATGTCTCGGGAGAAGGAATATCCTTCGTTGACCGTGAGAGCTTGTGATGGGTTAAGTTGGGACTCCCCTGCAGGGATTTGAACTTTCGAAAGTCATGCCCACGGTTATGGGTAGATGGGAATTTGTTAATGTCTGGTTGTAGATAACATGAAACTTAACTTAATTAAAATGAATCAACCGCGTGTGTAACCGTGATGGTCTCTTCTCGGCGGAGGCCGGGAAGTGAACACGGTGTTGGAGTAATGCTTGACGTAGGTTGTTCTAGGATCACTTCTTGATCATAGTTGTTCGTGAAGGAAATATGCCCTAGAGGCAATAATAATGTTATTATTTTATTTCCTTATATCATGATAAATGTTTATTATTCATGCTAGAATTGTATTATCCCGAAACATAATACTTGTGTGAATACATAGACAAACCAAATGTCACTAGTATGCCTCTACTTGACTAGCTCGTTAATCGAAGATGGTTATGTTTCCTAACCATAGACATGTGTTGTCATTTGATTAATGGGATCACATCATTAGGAGAATGATGTGATTGACATGACCCATTCCATTAGCTTAGCACCCGATCGTTTAATATGTTGCTATTGCTTTCTTCATGACTTATACGTGTTCCTATGACTATGAGATTATGCAACTCCCATTTGCCGGAGGAACACTTTGTGTGCTACCAAACGTCACAACGTAACTGGGTGATTATAAATGAGCTCTACAGGTGTCTCCAAAGGTACATGTTGGGTTGGCGTATTTCGAGATTAGGATTTGTCACTCCGATTGTCGGAGAGGTATCTCTGGGCCCTCTCGGTAATGCACATCATGTTGGAAATATGCCCTAGAGGCAATAATAAAAGTATTATTATTATATTTCTTTGTTCATGATAATTGTCTTTATTCATGCTATAATTGTGTTATCCGGAAATCGTAATACATGTGTGAATAACAGACACCAACATGTCCCTAGTGAGCCTCTAGTTGACTAGCTCGTTGATCAACAGATAGTCATGGTTTCCTGACTATGGACACTGGATGTCATTGATAACGAGATCACATCATTGGGAGAATGATGTGATGGACAAGACCCAATCCTAAACATAGCACAAGATCGTATAGTTCGTTTGCTAGAGTTTTCCAATGTCAAAGTATCTTTTCCTTAGACCATGAGATCGTGTAACTCCCGGATACCGTAGGAGTGCTTTGGGTATGCCAAACGTCACAACATAACTGGGTGACTATAAAGGTAGACTACGGGTATCTCCGAAAGTGTCTGTTGGGTGACATGGATCAAGACTGGGATTTGTCACTCCGTATGACGGAGAGGTATCACTGGGCCCACTCGGTAATGCATCATCATAATGAGCTCAGAGTAACCAAGTGTCTGGTCACGGGATCATGCATTACGGTACGAGTAAAGTGACTTGCCGGTAACGAGATTGAACGAGGTATTGGGATACCGACGATCGAATCTCGGGCAAGTAACATATCGATAGACAAAGGGAATAGCGTACGGGATTGATTGAATCCTCGACATCGTGGTTCATCCGATGAGATCATCGTGGAGCATGTGGGAGCCAACATGGGTATCCAGATCCCGCTGTTGGTTATTGACCGGAGAGTCGTCTCGGTCATGTCTGCTTGTCTCCCGAACCCGTAGGGTCTACACACTTAAGGTTCGGTAACGCTAGGGTTATGAAGATATGTATATGCAGAAACCCGAATGTTGTTCGGAGTCCCGGATGAGATCCCGGACGTCACGAGGAGTTCCAGAATGGTCCGGAGGTAAACCATTATATATAGGAAGTGCTATTTCGGGCATCGGGACAAGTTTCGGGGTTATCGGTATTGTACCAGGACCACCGGAAGGGTCCCGGGGGTCCACCGGGTGGGGCCACCTGTCCCGGGGGGCCACATGGGCTGTAGGGGGTGCGCCTTGGCCTAGATGGGCCAAGGGCACCAGCCTCTATAGGCCCATGCGCCTAGGGTTTCCACCATGGAAGAGTCCATGTGGTGGAAGGCACCCCTAGGTGCCTTGGGGGGGAGGGAAACCTCCCCTTGGCCGCCGCCCCCCTAGTAGATCTCATCTACTAGGGCCGGCGCCCCCCCTTGGCACCCCTATATATAGTGGGGGGATAGGAGGGATTTCAGACCAGCCCCTGGCGCCTCCATCTCCCCCCGTTACGTCTCTCCCTCATAGTCTCGGTGAAGCCCTGCTGCTGTGACGCCCTGCATCCACCACCACGCTGTCGTGCTGCTGGATCTTCATCAACCTCTCCTCCCCCCCTTGCTGGATAAAGAAGGAGGAGACGTCTCCCGTCCCGTACGTGTGTTGAACGCGGACGTGCCGTCCGTTCGGCGCTGGTCATCGGTGATTTGGATCACGTCGAGTACGACTACATCATCACCGTTCTTTTGAACGCTTCCGTGCACGATCTACAAAGGTATGTAGATGCATCTAATCACTCGTTGCTAGATGAACTCCTAGATGATCTTGGTGAAACGAGTAGGAAAATTTTTGTTTTCTGCAACGTTCTCCAACAGTGGCATCATGAGCTAGGTCTATGCGTAGTTCTTCTTGCGCGAGTAGAACACAATTTGTTGTGGGCGTAGATTTGTCAACTTTCTTGCCGTTACTAGTCCTTTCTTGCTTCAGCGGTATTGTGGGATGAAGCGGCCCGGACCAACCTTACACGTACGCTTACGTGAGACCGGTTCCACCGACTAACATGCACTAGTTGCATAAGGTGGCTGGCGGGTGTCTGTCTCTCTCACTTTAGTTGGAGCGGAATCGATGAACAGGGTCCTTATGAAGGGTAAATAGAAGTTGACAAATCACGTTGTGGCTTTAACGTAGGTAAGAAAACGTTCTTGCTAGAACCCTAATTCAACCACGTAAAACTTGCAACAACAATTAGAGGACGTCTAACTTGTTTTTGCAGCAAGTGTTTTGTGATATGATATGGCCAAAGTTGTGATGAATGATGAATGATCTATATGTGATGTATGAGATGTTCATGCTATTGTAATAGGATTCACGACTTGCATGTCGATGAGTATGACAACCGGCAGGAGCCATAGGAGTTGTCTTTATTCTTTTTATGACCTGCGTGTCATCGAGAAACGCCATGTAAATTACTTTACTTTATTGCTAAACGCGTTAGCCATAGTAGTAGAAGTAATAGTTGGCGAGCAACTTCATGGAGACACGATGATGGAGATCATGATGATGGAGATCATGGTGTCAAGCCGGTGACAAGATGATCATGGAGCCCCAAGATGGAGATCAAAGGAGCTATGTGATATTGGCCATATCATGTCACGTTTATTATTTGATTGCATGTGATGTTTATCATGTTTTGCATCTTGTTTACTTAGGACGACGGTAGTAAATAAGATGATCCCTCACAATAAATTCAAGAAGTGTTCCCCCTAACTGTGCACCGTTGCGACAGTTCGCTGTTTCAAAACACCACGTGATGATCGGGTGTTTTATTCAGACGTTCACATACAACGGGTGTAAGACAGATTTACACATGCAAACACTTAGGTTAACTTGACGAGCCTAGCATGTACAGACATGGCCTCGGAACACAGAAGACCGAAAGGTCGAGCATGAGTCGTATAGAAGATACGATCAACATGAAGATGTTCACCGACGTTGACTAGTCCGTCTCACGTGATGATCGGACACGGTCTAGTTAAACTCGGATCATGTAATACTTAGATGACTGGAGGGATGTCTAATCTAAGTGGGAGTTCATTAATAATTTGATTAGTTGAACTTAATTATCATGAACTTAGTCTAAATATTTTACAATATGTCTTGTAGATTAAATGGCCAACATAGTCCTCAACTTCAACGCGTTCCTAGAGAAAACCAAGCTGAAAGACGATGGCAGCAACTATACGGACTGGGTCCGGAACCTGAGGATCATCCTCATAGCTGCCAAGAAAGATTATGTCCTACAAGCACCGCTTGGTGACGCACCCGTTCTCCCTGCAGAACAAGATGTTATGAACGCTTGGCAGGCACGTTCCGATGACTACTCCCTCGTTCAGTGCAGCATGCTTTACAGCCTAGAGCCGGGGCTCCAAAAGCGTTTTGAGAGACATGGAGCATATGAGATGTTCGAAGAGCTGAAAATGGTTTTCCAAGCTCATGCCTGGGTCGAGAGATATGAAGTCTCCGACAAATTCTTCAGCTGTAAGATGGAGGAAAACAGTTCTGTCAGTGAGCACATACTCACTATGTCTGGGTTGCATAACCGCTTGACTCAGCTGGGAGTTAATCTCCCGGATGATGCGGTCATTGACAGAATCCTCTAGTCGCTTCCACCAAGCTACAAGAGCTTTGTGATGAACTTCAATATGCAGGGGATGGAAAAGACCATTCCTGAAGTATTTGCTATGCTGAAATCAGCAGAGGTAGAAGTCAGGAAGGAACATCAAGTGTTGATGGTCAATAAAACCACTAAGTTCAAGAAAGGCAAGGGTAAAAAGAACTCCAAGAAGGACGGCAAGGAGGTTGCCGCGCCCGGCAAGCAAGCTGCCGTGAAGAAGCCAAAGAATGGACCCAAGCCCAAGACTGAGTGCTTTTATTGCAAGGGAAGCGGTCACTAGAAGCGGAACTGCCCTAAGTACTTAGCGGATAAGAAGGCCGGCAAAACAAAAGGTATATGTGATATACATGTAATTGATGTGTACCTTACTAGTGCCCGTAGTAGCTCCTGGGTATTTGATACCGGTGCAGTTGCTCACATTTGTAACTCTAAGCAGGGGCTGCGGAATAAGCGGAAACTGGCAAAGGACGAGGTGACGATGCGCGTCGGGAATGGTTCCAAGGTCAATGTGGTCGCCGTCGGCACGCTACCTCTGCATCTCCCTTCGGGATTAGTTTTAAACCTTAATAATTGTTATTTAGTGCCAGCTTTGAGCATGAACATTGTATCGGGATCTCGTTTAATTCGAGATGGCTACTCTTTTAAATCTGAGAATAATGGTTGTTCCATTTTTATGAGAGATATGTTTTATGGTCATGCTCCTATGGTGAATGGTTTATTCTTTATGAATCTCGAACGTGATACTACACATGTTCATAATGTGAGTACCAAAAGAAGTAAGGTTGATAATGATAGTCCCGCATACCTGTGGCACTGCCGCCTTGGTCACATAGGTGTCAAACGCATGAAGAAGCTCCATGCTGATGGACTTTTAGAGTCTCTTGATTATGAATCATTTGACACATGCGAACCATGCCTTATGGGTAAAATGACCAAGACTCCGTTCTCAGGAACAATGGAGCGAGCAACCGACTTATGGAAATCATACATACTGATGTGTGCGGTCCAATGAGTGTTGAGGCTCGCGGTGGCTATCGTTATGTTCTCACCCTCACTGATGATTTAAGTAGGTATGGGTATATCTACTTAATGAAACACAAGTCTGAAACCTTTGAAAAGTTCAAGGAATTTCAGAGTGAGGTTGAAAATCAACGTGACAGGAAAATCAAGTTTCTACGATCAGATCGTGGAGGAGAATACTTGAGTCACGAGTTTGGCACACACTTAAGAAAATGTGGAATAGTTTCACAACTCACGCCGCCTGGAACACCTCAGCGTAATGGTGTGTCCGAACATCGTAATCGCACTCTATTAGATATGGTGCGATCTATGATGTCTCTTACCGATTTACCGCTATCCTTTTGGGGCTATGCTTAGAGACTGCCGCATTCACTTTAAATAGGGCTCCATCGAAATCCGTTGAGACGACACCGTATGAATTATGGTTTGGGAAGAAACCTAAGCTGTCGTTTCTAAAAGTTTGGGGATGCGATGCTTATGTCAAGAAACTTCAACCTGAAAAGCTCGAACCCAAGTCGGAAAAATGCGTCTTCACAGGATACCCAAAAGAAACTATTGGGTACACCTTCTACCTCAGATCCGAAGGCAAGATCTTTGTTGCCAAGAATGGGTCCTTTCTGGAGAAAGAGTTTCTCTCGAAAGAAGTAAGTGGGAGGAAAGTAGAGCTTGATGAAGTATTACCTCTTGAACCGGAAAATGGCGCAAATCAAGAAAATATTCCTGAGGTGCCTGCACCGACTAGAGAGGAAGTTAATGACAATGATCAAGATACTTCTGATCAAGCCCCTACTGAAACTCGAAGGTCCACAAGGACACGTTCTGCACCAGAGTGGTACGGCAACCCTGTCTTGGAAATCATGCTGTTAGACAATGGTGAACCTTCGAACTATGAAGAAGCGATGGCGGGACCGGATTCCGACAAATGGCTAGAAGCCATGAAATCCGAGATAGGATCCATGTATGAAAACAAAGTATGGACTTTGACTGACTTGCCCGTTGAGCGGCGAGCCATAGAAAATAAATGGATCTTTAAGAGGAAGACAGACGCGGATGGTAATGTGACCATCTATAAAGCTCGGCTTGTCGCTAAGGGTTATCGACAAGTTCAAGGGGTTGACTACGATGAGACTTTCTCACCGGTAGCGAAGCTGAAGTCCGTCCGAATCATGTTAGCAATTGCCGCATTCTATGATTACGAAATATGGCAAATGGACGTCAAAACGGCATTCCTTAATGGTTTCCTTAAGGAAGAATTGTATATGATGCAGCCGGAAGGTTTTGTCGATCCTAAGAATGCTGACAAAGTGTGCAAGCTCCAACGCTCAATTTATGGGCTGGTGCAAGCATCTCGGAGTTGGAACATTCGCTTTGATGAGATGATCAAAGCGTTTGGGTTTACACAGACTTATGGAGAAGCCTGCGTTTACAAGAAAGTGAGTGGGAGCTCTGTAGCATTTCTCATATTATATGTAGATGACATACTTTTGATGGGAAATGATATAGAACTCTTGGACAGCATCAAGGCCTACTTGAATAAAAGTTTTTCAATGAAGGACCTTGGAGAAGCTGCTTATATATTAGGCATCAAAATCTATAGAGATAGATCGAGACGCCTCATAGGTCTTTCACAAAGCACATACCTTGATAAGATATTGAAGAAGTTCAATATGGATCAATCCAAGAAGGGGTTCTTGCCTGTGTTACAAGGTATGAAATTGAGCTCAGCTCAATGTCCGACCACGGCAGAAGATATAGAAGAGATGAGCGTCATCCCCTATTCCTCAGCCATAGGTTCTATTATGTATGCCATGCTATGTACCAGACCTGATGTTAACCTTGCCGTCAGTTTGGTAGGAAGGTACCAAAGTAATCCCAGCAAGGAACACTGGACAGTGCTCAAGAATATCCTAAAGTACCTGAAAAGGACTAAGGAAATGTTTCTCGTTTATGGAGGTGATGAAGAGCTCGTCGTAAAGGGTTACGTCGACGCTAGCTTCGACACAGATCTGGATGACTCTAAGTCACAAACCGGATACGTGTATATTTTGAATGGTGGGGCAGTAAGCTGGTGCAGTTGCAAGCAAAGCGTCATGGCGGGATCTACATGTGAAGCGGATTACATGGCAGCCTCGGAGGCAGCACATGAAGCAATATGGGTGAAGGAGTTCATCACCGACCTAGGAGTCATACCCAATGCGTCGGGGCCGATCAAGCTCTTCTGTGACAACACTGGAGCTATTGCACTTGCCAAGGAGCCCAGGTTTCACAAGAAGACAAGGCACATCAAGCGTCGCTTCAACTCCATTCGTGAAAATGTTCAAGATGGAGACATAGAGATTTGTAAAGTACATACGGACCTGAATATAGCAGATCCGTTGACTAAACCTCTCCCTAGAGCGAAACATGATCAACACCAGAATTCCATGGGTGTTCGATTCATCACAATGTAACTAGATTATTGACTCTAGTACAAGTGGGAGACTGTTGGAAATATGCCCTAGAGGCAATAATAAAAGTATTATTATTATATTTCTTTGTTCATGATAATTGTCTTTAGTCATGCTATAATTGTGTTATCCGGAAATCGTAATACATGTGTGAATAATAGACACCAACATGTCCCTAGTGAGCCTCTAGTTGACTAGCTCGTTGATCAACAGATAGTCATGGTTTCCTGACTATGGACACTGGATGTCATTGATAACGAGATCACATCATTGGGAGAATGATGTGATGGACAAGACCCAATCCTAAACATAGCACAAGATCGTATAGTTCGTTTGCTAGAGTTTTCCAATGTCAAAGTATCTTTTCCTTAGACCATGAGATCGTGTAACTCCCGGATACCATAGGAGTGCTTTGGGTATACCAAACGTCACAATGTAACTGGGTGACTATAAAGGTAGACTACGGGTATCTCTGAAAGTGTCTGTTGGGTGACATGGATCAAGACTGGGATTTGTCACTCCGTATGACGGAGAGGTATCACTGGGCCCACTCGGTAATGCATTATCATAATGAGCTCAGAGTGACCAAGTGTCTGGTCACGGGATCATGCATTAAGGTACGAGTAAAGTGACTTGCCGGTAACGAGATTGAACGAGGTATTGGGATACCGACGATCGAATCTCGGGCAAGTAACATATCGATAGACAAAGGGAATAGCGTACCGGATTGATTGAATCCTCGACATCGTGGTTCATCCGATGAGATCATCGTGGAGCATGTGGGAGCCAACATGGGTATCCAGATCCCGCTGTTGGTTATTGACCGGAGAGTCGTCTCGGTCATGTCTGCTTGTCTCCCGAACCCGTAGGGTCTACACACTTAAGGTTCGGTAACGCTAGGGTTATGAAGATATGTATATGCAGAAACCCGAATGTTGTTCGGAGTCCCGGATGAGATCTCGAACGTCACGAGGAGTTCCGGAATGGTCCGGAGGTAAAGAATTATATATAGGAAGTGCTATTTCGGGCATCGGGACAAGTTTCGGGGTTATCGGTATTGTACCGGGACCACCGGAAGGGTCCCGGGGGTCCACCGGGTGGGGCCACCTATCCCGGGGGGGGCACATGGGCTGTAGGGGGTGCGCCTTGGCCTAGATGGGCCAAGGGCACCAGCCCCTATAGGCACATGCGCCTAGGGTTTCCACCATGGAAGAGTCCATGTGGTGGAAGGCACCCCTAGGTGCCTTGGGGGGGAGGGAAACCTCCCCTTGGCCGCCGCCCCCCTAGTAGATCTCATCTACTAGGGCCGCCCCCCCCCCCCTTGGCACCCCT
>NC_057809.1:521225917-521259796 GCF_018294505.1 Triticum aestivum | reverse complement strand
ATTTCAGACCAGCCCCTGGCGCCTCCATCTCCCCCCGTTACGTCTCTCCCTCGTAGTCTCGGCGAAGCCCTGCTGCTGTGACGCCCTGCATCCACCACCACGCCGTCGTGCTGCTGGATCTTCATCAACCTCTCCTCCCCCCCCTTGCTGGATCAAGAAGGAGGAGACGTCTCCCGTCCCGTACGTGTGTTGAACGCGGAGGTGCCGTCCGTTCAGCGCTGGTCATCGGTGATTTGGATCACGTCGAGTACGACTACATCATCACCGTTCTTTTGAACGCTTCCGTGCGCGATCTACAAAGGTATGTAGATGCATCTAATCACTCGTTGCTAGATGAACTCCTAGATGATCTTGGTGAAACGAGTAGGAAAATTTTTGTTTTCTGCAACGTTCTCCAACACATCACATAAGCCTTGCAAGCATTACAACTAATGAGTTAGTTGCAAGATGATGTATTACGAAACGAGTAAAGACACTTGCCAGTAATGAGATTGAACTAGGTATTGAGATACCGACGATCGAATCTCAGGAAAGTAACATACCGATGACAAAGGGAACAAAGTATGTTGTTATGCGGTCTGACTGATAAAGATCTTCGTAGAATATGTGGGAGCCAATATGAGCATCCAGGTTCCGCTGTTGGTTATTGACCGGAGACGTGTCTCGGTCATGTCTACATTGTTCTCGAACCCGTAGGGTCCGCACGCTTAAGGTTTTGATGACAGTTATATTATGAGTTTATGCATTTTGATGTACCGAAGTTTGTTCGGAGTCCCGGATGTGATCACGAACATGACGAGGAGTCTCGAAATGGTTGAGACATAAAGATTGATATATTGGAAGCCTGTATTTGGATATCAGAAGTGTTCGAGGTGAAATCGGGATTTTACCGGAGTACTGGGAGGTTACCGGAACCGCCTGGGAGGTATATGGGCTTAGTGGGCTTTAGTGGAATAGAGGAGAGGTGGCCAGGGCTAGGCCGCGCGCCCCTCCCCCCCTAGTCCGAATAGGACAAGGAGAGGGGGGCGGCGCCCCCCCTTCCTTCACTCTCTCTCCTCTTTCCCCCTCGCGAATCCTAGTCCCTATGGTCCACAGGCTCCTCAGGACCGTCTGTTCCCGGATGGTCACATTGAACTTCCAGGCTATGGAGGTGACTTCTATGAGGACTACTATGGAGTTGTCTGAGTTAGTAGTAGTATCACTAGTATTGTAATAGTTGTATCTTCGCTGTCCTGCGTGACTGGTGGACTACGACTTAGTGTGTAATCAATTCCGGAGGTGTAGACAAATAATGTATAGGAGCTTGGAATGCCTCTGATGAGATGTAACGTCTTCCATCATAGTTGTACTGTAGCCTGGGCTTGTACTAAACTATGTATGATGTGTATGACCGATGGTATATATATGGCAGTTTTATATTACCATGACATACAGATGAACATCTCTGCATTCCGTGTTATCCATTACATTCTGCACTTCCTTGCTAAGTTTGAGCCATCATTGTCTAAACCATTGTTTTGTTTTCTCCTAGGATGGTCAACACCCGTAGCAACCCTACTGCCTCGGAGCAGGGGGAAGCCATTGCAGCTAGGGGTGAAAATCTGCCTCACCCGCCTTCTCTGGCCGAAGTGATGCTGGAGGCGGAAAGAAACAAGCGTGAGACTAACCGCCTGCTAGAGCGGATTGAACAGAACACTGCACGCCATCTGCGAAATGACTTGGTGTCAATCAATGACTTCATCAAGCTGTACCCACCAAAGTTTAACCATTCTGTCGAACCCCTCGACGCGGATGACTGGCTTCGCAGCATCACTCACAAGCTACATTCTGCCAACGTAGCCGAAGCCGACAAGGTTACTTATGCTGCCTATCACCTCGAAGGCCCTGCTAGCCTTTGGTGGGAAAACTTCGAAGCTATGCGCCCGGTCGGCCAAATCACTAATTGGGCTGAATTCGGTGCGGCTTTCCGTGAGAATCACATCCCGGAAGGTCTCATGGATCGCAAGAGGGAGGAGTTCTGCAACTTCACCCAAGGAAGACTGACTATGGATGCATATAGTCGTGAATTTGGGAATTTGGCACGCTATGCCCCTGAAGAGGTATCTACTGACGCTAAGAAGCAGGCAAGGTTCCGCAAGGGACTTAGCCCTGAGCTTCGCCGCGATCTCCGTCTGCACGAGTGCACATCCTTTCAGAAGTTGGTCAATAAAGCCATCAGTGCTGAGACAGGCCAGACTGATTATGACGCTTCACGCAAGCACTCCCGTGATTTTGGCTCTTCATCCGGCTCTAGAACTCAGAAGCGCCGGGTGTGGATTCCAACCACGGCACTGCAACCCAGGTTCATCCCGAGGCCATCCTTTGAGGCGCCTCGTCCCAACCAGCAATTTGCACCGCCCAAGCCCTATGGTGGCCCCGCTGCTAATGCTGCTCCACGCCCCACTGTGGTGACATGCTTTAAGTGTGGAGAGCCGGGTCACTATAGTCGAGAGTGTCCCGAGAACAACAACCCCATTCAAACTGGAAAGTCTGTTGGCCGTGGTAAGCCCGCGGGAAAGACATTCTACGCCAAGCCGGTCACTACTGCCCGTGGCCATGTCAGCTATGTTTCAGCCGAGGAGGCTCATGAGGATCCCAACGTCGTCCTTGGTACGCTCCTTGTTAACTGCCATCCGGCATCTGTTCTTTTCGATACTGGAGCATCTCATTCATTTATATCCGAGTACTATGCTCGGTTGCACAACACGACATTCTGTGACATGCCCACTTCCATGGTAATTCAAACTCCGGGTTCCAAATGGCAAACTTCTAGAGTAAGCCATGGGAACGAAATTCTTGTTGATAGACTCGTCTTCCTTGCATCATTAATAGCTCTCAAGTCCACGGACATAAACATCATCTTGGGTATGGACTGGATGTCAGCTCATTATGCTAAGATCGATTGTGCCACTAGAACCGTTCAACTTACTCACCCATCGGGCGAGACAGTCAATGTCTTAACTCGAGTGGCCAAGCGCCAGCTTTACTCCCTAAATGCCAACCCTCTTCCAGACCTTGAGGATGTTCCGGTAGTCCGAGACTTTCCGGATGTCTTTCCAGAAGAACTGCCAGGTGTTCCACCTGACAGGGATGTTGAGTTTGTGATAGACCTTGTTCCAGGAACTGTTCCAATTTCTAGAAGACCCTACAAGATGGCACCCTTAGAACTAGCCGAGCTTAAGAACCAACTCGACGAGTCCTTGAAAAAGGGTTTCATCCGTCCTAGTTCCTCTCCTTGGGCTTGCCCCGTCCTCTTCGTTAAGAAGAAGGGATAGAACGGATCGAATGGTTTTGGATTACCGACCTGTCAATTTGGTCACCATCAAGAACAAATATCCGCTTCCCAGGATCAACGATCTGTATGATCAGCTCGCTGGATCCTCAGTCTTTTCCAAGATGGATCTGAGGTTGGGCTACCATCAAATCAAAATCAGAAATGGGGACATTCCCAAAACGGCCTTTGTTACTCGTTATGGCCAATACGAGTACACCGTTATGTCCTTCGGTTTAACCAATGCCCCAGCCACCTTCTCCCGGTTAATGAACTCGGTTTTCATGGAGTACTTGGATAAATTAGTCGTAGTATACCTCGATGACATACTCATCTACTCCAAGAATGAAGAGGAACATGCCGAATATCTAAGGTTGGTATTGATGAAACTTCGAGAGCATCGCCTTTATGCCAAATTCTCGAAGTGTGAATTTTGGTTGCCAGAAGTGACCTATCTAGGCCATGTAATTTTTGGTAAGGGTATTGCTGTCAATCCCGAGCGAGTTCAAGCCGTCCTTGATTGGACTCCACCTGAGACGGTCAAGCAAGTTCGGAGCTTCCTTGGCTTAGCGAGCTATTGCTGCCGCTTCGTCGAGAATTTCTCCAAGATTACTAAACCTCTAACTGAACTCCTCAAGAAAGATAAAAAGTTCGAGTGGACTCCACAGTGCGAGTTCAGCTTTCAGGAACTGAAAAGACGCCTGACATCTGCTCCCGTACTGGTACCACCAGATTTCTCCAAGGACTTTATTATCTATTGTGATGCCTCGCGACAAGGACTAGGTTGCATACTCGTGCAAGATCGTCAGGTAATTGCCTATGCTTCACGGCAATTACACCAACAGGAGGAAAATTATCCCACACATGATCTAGAGCTTGGAGCTGTAGTCCATGCACTTAAAACTTGGTGACATTACCTTCTCGGTAATCGTTGCGAGATCTTCACCAATCACCAAAGTTTGAAATATATCTTCACCCAACCAGATTTGAATCTCAGTCAAAGACGTTGGGTTGAGTTGATCTTGGATTACGACTTAGGAATAACTTACACCCCGGGCAAAGCCAATGTCATGGCTGATGCGCTAAGCCGTAAGTCCTATTGTAACAACCTGATGTTACAACAAAGTCAACCATTTCTCCATGAGGAATTTCGTAAGCTAAATCTTCACATTGTTCCTCGAGGATTCCTATCCACCCTGGTGGCGAAACCTACCCTTACGGATCAGATCATCAAGGCACAGAAGGTAGATCCGGGAATCTCCCGTATTAAGAGAAACATTAAGAAAGGAGTCGCGAATTGTTTCTCCATTGATGATCAAGGTGTTGTATACTTTGGGAATCGCCTAGTGGTTCCAAAGGCACGAAACCTGAGGCGGCTGATCCTTAAGGAAGCTCATGAATCCCCTCTCACCATTCATCCCGGTAGTACCAAAATGTATCAACACCTACGCTAGAGGTTTTGGTGGACTAGGATGAAGAGGGAAATCACTCAATACATTGCTAATTGCGACGTTTGTCGTCTTGTTAAGGCAGAGCATCAACGGCCTGCTGGCACCCTTCAACCTTTGGCTATCCCTGAATGGAAATGGGATAAAATCAGTATGGATTTCATCACTGGGTTTCCCAGAACCAAGAGAGGGAATAATGCCATCTTCGTCGTGATCGACCGACTTTCCAAAGTAGCCCATTTCCTACCTGTTCGTGAGAGTATCACCGCTGGCTAGCTAGCCGATTTATACATCTCCCGAATTGTGTCTCTTCATGGTGTTCCATTGGAAATTAACTCAGACCGTGGGAGTCTCTTCACCTCTCGATTTTGGGGAAGTTTCCAAAAAGCTATGGGAACTCGTCTCTCTTTTAGTACCGCCTTCCATCCTCAATCAAGTGGTCAAGTAGAGAGAGTCAATCAAATTCTGGAAGATATGCTCCGAGGTTCTGTCATCTCGTTCGAAATGAGTTGGGAGAAATGCCTTCCCTTCGCGGAGTTTGCTTATAACAATAGTTATCAAGCTAGCTTAGGCAAGGCTCCTTTCGAAGTTCTTTATGGACGAAAATGTCGAACGCCTCTTAACTGGTTAGAAACCGGGGAAAGACAACTCTTTGGGCCGGATATGATTCAGGAAGTAGAAGAGCAGGTTCGCATTATTCGTGAGAAATTGAAAACAGCCCAATCTCGTCAAAAGAGTCAATATGATCGTAAACATAAGCCTATGATTTATGAAGTCGACGCGAAGGCTTACCTTCGGGTTACTCCGTTAAAGGGAACCCATCGTTTCGGTATCAAAGGCAAATTGGCTCCTCATTACATTGGACCCTTTCATGTTCTTGCCAAACGAGGAGAAGTTGCCTACCAATTAGAACTACCTCCGCATCTTTCTAGAGTTCACGATGTCTTCCATGTTTCACAACTCAGGCGTTGCTTTGCGGATCCTATCCGTGGAGTGGACCACGAAACGCTTGATCTACAAGATAACCTCTCCTATCGGGAATATCCCGTTTGTATCCTTGATCAAGCCGAGCGTACCACTCGACGTCAGAATATCAAGTTTCTCAAGGTTCAATGGTCACACCATTCCGAGAAAGAAGCCACTTGGGAAAGGGAGGATCGTCTTCGACTCGAGTACCCCACCTTCTTCCCGGAGGATCCTAAATCTCGGGATGAGATTCTTTTGAGTGAGGGTGAGTTGTCACACCCTAGCTAGTTCAAGCATTAGAGTGTGCATCATGTTTAAATTTCTCTTAAATTTGAAATGGGGAAAGCAGAAACCCCCAACACCCCCTGGAAACAACTAGGGTTTACTAAAATTATTTTCAATGAACCTGAAATGCCCTTCTAAAAAGTTCATCCTCTTTGTCTTGGGTTAAAACCTCTGGCAAAATTGGTGCACAATTTTCTAGGTCAATAGAAGGTCATTGAATTAAATCGTAAGTATTTGAATTTGGGCATTTAAATGCTATAAAATAATTTAAATGCTCAAATAATTGTGGAAATAAATGTTTGCTATTGGAAATATTCTAAACAGAGCCCAAAATTATTTTCAGTATTTTTGGAAACGTTTTAGTATTTTAATTAAAGCCCAACATTTGTAGTTAAATAGAAAAACAGAAACAAATAAAAATAAAATAGAGAGAGGGAAGCTACCTGGGCCTTACCTGTGCTGGCCCAGCCCACCTGGCTTGGCCCAGCCGACTGGCTGCCAGTCGTCATCCTCCTCCTGCCAGAAGGACGCGGAGCGCGTGGCCGGCGCCTGCGGCCACACGCCGGCCACCTCCTGCTTCTGCCGACGTCCTGGAGACGTCCAGGGATGCCACGCGACCCCCACGTCCCCCTCTCATCCTCGCTCACTCTCCCCCTCGTCTCCCTCACTCTCTCCCGCGATGCCCAAGCACGTTCCTCGCCGCCGTTCGCTGTAGACGACGCCAGAGCCACCCCCTCGCCCCTCCAACAAGCCAAATCGCTCGGCCACGACGCCCTCGCCCTCCCCACTGAGCCACACTTCGCCGGAGGCCCTGCATCATCGCTATCGCGCCGTCTTCAACCTCGGTACCCATCGGACGCCGTTCATCGATTCACCTCGCTCCGGTCGCCCCCGAGCCCACTGATCTGCTCATCGACCTCCCTGTGAGCTCCGCCGTTTTTCCCCTCTTCTTTCCCACGCGTTTGCACCCTCTAGGCCATAGTTCCACCATGGCCGAAGCTCGTCTCCGCTCGAGCTTGTCGCCGGCATTGCTCCGGCGACCATTTGGTCATTCCGTGCTATGCAACGTGCTTGCCGCATCGCGTAGTGCCTCGCTAGCGCCCCAGTTTCCGTGTTTGCACGCCGCAGCCCAAACCGCACACATGGCCGAACTCCGGCCGCCACCTTGGAGCTCGCCGTTGTTGTCTCCGGCCACCATAGGCCCGGCCTCCACCACCACTAGATGCGCGCCTGCAAGAGCTCTCCAACGAGCCCAAGAACGTCCTCGCCCGTGCCCTGTGGGCGTTTTCCGAGCCGCGCCACCGTCTCGGGCCTCACCGGCGTCAAGTCGCCGGCGGGATTAGCCCTGCTGACCAGGGGTTTGACCCCAGTTTGACTCCCCTGAGTCAATGACAAGTGGGCCCCCTCTGTTAACTAAATCAGATTAGTTTTAATTAAAAATAATTAGCTTAATTAACTACTGACACGCGGGACCCACCAGTCAGGTTTGACCTGGACGTCCCTGTTGACCACTGACGTCACCCTAACGTAATGCTGACGCAGTAATTAAATTACTGGATTTATTCTTTAATAGGAAATTCCAGAAAATAGTCAAAACTTCTAAAAATCATAGAAAATCAACCATAGCTCCAAATGCTAAGATTTATATATGAAAAATGATCAGAAAAATTCAATATATCCATCTGTAATGGTTTCATGCATGACAAAACAAGTTTATATTGTTGTTTAAGCAGAATAAGGAAATGCACTATTAAGGCCATGTTTAATGAGCTAATATTTGAATCTTTGATTCAAATGAGTTCATTCCTTTCTGTTATAACTTGCATTAGGCCAAGACACATTCATATTGCCATGTCATAGCATGCATCATATTGTTGCATATCGTCCTGTGTTGATTGTGTTCCGATGTGTTCTTCGTGGTAGGCTCTGCCTCCGAGGATATTCACGAGTATCCAACTGAAGGGCAGTATCCCACTACCACTCCATCAGGCAAGCAACCCATTGATCATTTCGATACAAACCCATGTTCTCGCTTCTGCTCTGGTTTACTGCATTAAGACAACACGATTCAAGTTGCTGTGTGTTACGGTAGTTGAACCCTTATCCTCTGCATGACTTGTCATTGCCACAGTAACTAGATGAAACCCACTAGCATGTGTAGGAGTTGATTGAGCCATGTATGTGATTCCTACCTTGCTATGCCTGCTATGCTTAGAGTTGTGTCAGGTCTGGTTCATCTGGGTGATGGGCTAGAGTGAAATGCTTGTGTCGGTAATATGAGGGATGTGTTGAACATGTTTTGATAAAGGTATCGATGAGAGGCCATGTAGGAGTACATGGTGGGTTGTTTCATTGAGGCCGTCCATAAGAACTGAGATCTGTATGTGTGATTTAAGATGCAGTTACTACCATACATTGGGCCCGAAACCAATGGACCCTCTCGGCTTCTTAATCACCCTAGTAGTCTGTCCAGGAGTTGCAAATAGTTTCTGGTGTTTGTAGGTTATGTGTTGGCGGTCGTGCGTAGCACTGACCCTAGGGGTGGGCTATGTTGCGGTAGATACACCGTGGCACGGTGTACCGAGTCACCCGTTTGGTGTCTCGGGAACCCTGTACACATCGTTCGAGGCCGTATGTGGAAACCTCGGCCGGACTCCCTGCGGATGGAACCTGGATAGGCGATAAACCTGGACTAGAGACTTAAGTGTTTAGGTAGGCCGTGGCCGACACCCTCGCTGGGCTTCCGCTTGAAGGTTACCGAGTACATGTCGTGTAAACAGCGGTAAGTGGTGAAAGCGTGTATGAAGAAGTACACCCCTACAGGGTATAAAACTATTCAAATAGCCACGTCCGCGGTAAAGGACTACTTGGTTGCCTATACAGTTCATAGACAAGTTAATGGATACTACTAAAAGACTCAAGATAAGTGTGAGTACCGAGGATGGCCCTCTCGTAGGATGACGAGGGAGGATCCCCGATGGAGTATTGTATTGGTGAGTAGTGGACTCATGTGCGAAAACTATTTTACTGGTGGAGTTCCGTAGGATAGCTTAGCCAAGAGTCAAAGCTGGCTTGCTGCATTAACCCCACCACCTTCTTGAGAATAAGCATGTATAGTAGGTTCTGATGTAAGACTTGCTGAGTACCTTTGTACTCATGTTTGCTTAATTACTATTTTCAGACGACAACACCGCCCCCTCCGATGGGTTCTACGTAGACCTTGACGTCGACGAGTGACTAGCCACCCAGGTGGTGATCCTGGCCATGGAGGGCCCTATGTAGATAGACAGGCTTCAAGAAGCCTTCTTTCTTCTGGAGTCTGTACTCAGACTAGTTGCTTCCGCATGTGCTTGTATGTTTGTATGACTTGAGTGTCGGGTCATGTGACCCCTATCTGTATGAACATGTTATGTATGGCTCCCTGGAGCCTTTAAATAAAGTACTTGAGTTGTAGAGTTTTGTTGTGATGCCATGTTGTATGTACTCATATCGGGCATATTGTGTGTATGATTGAAATGCTTGGTATGAGTGGGATCTGACAATCTAGTTGTTTATCCTTGGCAGCCTTTCTTATGGGGAAATGTAGTCTAGTGTTCCTCGAGCCATAGTAGTCTGCTACAGCCCGGTACATCGGAGTCCTGCTAGCCCAGCACTACTGTTCAGGACACTTGACTGGCCGACATGTGTTTCACTTTGTTCCTATGTCTGTCCCTTCGGGGAAATGTCACGCGGTGACTTCCAGAGTCCTGCCTAGCCTGCTACAGCCCGGGTTCCCCGGAGTCCTGTTAGCCCAGTGCTACAGCCCGGAATCACTCGCTGATGACCGATATGCTCGATGTGATTCATGTATGCCTGTCTCCATAGGTCTGTGTCGCTTTGGGTTCACGACTAGCCATGTCGGCCCGGGTTCTCTGTCATATGGATGCTAGCGACACTACCATATACGTGAGCCAAAAGGCGCAAACGGCCCCGGGCCATGGTAAGGCGACACCCATGGGATACCGTGCATGAGGCCGCAAAGTGATATGAAGTGTTACCGGCTAGATCGATGTGGCTTGGAATCGGGGTCCTGACAGCGTTGGCATCAGAGCCGGACTGCCTGTAGGTTCGTTGAGCCAAGCTGGTCGATGTCGAGTCTAGAAATGCTTTAGTTATATGTAGGAGAATTGATTGTGGGAGGGAACGTAAGGCTCTTTTACTCCTTTACCCTATGCCTCTGATCTGAGTCATTCTCTTCTCATTCAACGTGGGTTAAGGACTAGGCTCTCTTCTTCTATCAGGTTCACGTGTTACTAATCCGTAGTAGCTTATAGGATTTTTGTTACAAGTCCCAGTTTAGTTTCTACTATTCTTAGTATGTTGCTAATTGGATCAGAACCTTGATATGATGTTGTTGAGTGGTATTGCGAACTGTTGTGGATGTCTCAAATCTTTTTCTGAGCATTTACAGCTGTTATGCTGTCCAATTTTCCCTAGAAATTCTGATGTCTTTGCATTGTGGTTGTGCTTTCAGATGGCCAACCGTGTTCAAAACCAAGTGGTTCACCTGACCCGGTGCCTCGACGTGCCCGGTCATACTGCTATGTTAGTCCGGGTAATGATCAAGACGGGTCACCGTTGATATCCCGAATACACCGTTGAAGAGCAATTCCGCGACTTTAATCAAAGCCAATATTTCTGCACCGTCAGGATATTTCCTTCTTATCTTGGATCTATCGAGCCCCTTCACTGTTCCTATGGACTCGGGGTTACTGTTGAGATGGCTGTGCAGGATGCTGCCTATTCCATGATGACCATTATGCGAGTCCGGATTGGCCTGCTTCGGAACACCGACTTCCGTTACATGCCATCTTCACTTCCTAGAGCGCAAGGGTATCTTCAGGCTATCTATGCTGACTCCACTCAGGAGGACTCATTAACTCGTACCACTGCTAAGATGCTCGAAGATAAGGACCGAGAGAATCGGGCCTTGAGGCTGGAGCTTTTCAATACCCGTGCTGATCATTGGGCCACATTGACTCGGTTTGCACCTGCGGTGCAAGCTGGATGTATGGATACAAGGGACCTGTATCCTGTGAGATCATCTCTGCCAGACATGGTGGATTGGCGTGATGTGGGAGGCATCACCCCACCCCGTGGTCCCTGCAGGCCACCGTTTGTTGGTCCAAGACCTCATCCTCGTCCCTATGGTCCACAGGCTCCTCAGGACCATCTGTTCCCGGATGGTCACGTTGAACTTCCAGGCTATGGAGGTGACTTCTATGAGGACTACTACGGAGCTGTCTGAGTTAGTAGTAGTATCACTAGTATTGTAATAGTTGTATCTTCACTGTCCTGCGTGACTGGTGGACTACGACTTAGTGTGTAATCAATTCCGGAGGTGTAGACAAATAATGTATAGGAGCTTGGAATGCCTCCGATGAGATGTAATGTCTTTCATCATAGTTGTACTGTAGCCTGGGCTTGTACTAAACTATGTATGATGTGTATGACCGATGGTATATATATGTCAGTTTTATATTACCATGACATACGGATGAACATCTCTGCATTCCGTGTTATCCATTACATTCTGCACTTCCTTGCTAAGTTTGAGCCATCATTGTCTAAACCATTGTTTTGTTTTCTCCTAGGATGGTCAACACCCGCAGCAACCCTGCTGCCTCGGAGCAGGGGGAAGCCAGTGCAGCTAGGGGTGAAAATCTGCCTCACCCGCCTTCTCTGGCCGAAGTGATGCTGGAGGCGGAAAGAAACAAGCGTGAGACTAACCGCCTGCTAGAGTGGATTGAACAGAACACTGCACGCCATCTGCGAAATGACTTGGTGTCAATCAATGACTTCATCAAGCTGTACCCACCAAAGTTTAACCATTCCGTCGAACCCCTCGACGCGGATGAATGGCTTTGCAGCATCACTCACAAGCTACGTTCTCCCAACGTAGCCGAAGCCGACAAGGTTACTTATGCTGCCTATCACCTCGAAGGCCCTGCTAGCCTTTGGTGGGAAAACTTCGAAGCAATGCGCCCGG
The DNA here is from genome assembly GCF_018294505.1 of Triticum aestivum. Classification (NCBI taxonomy): domain Eukaryota; kingdom Viridiplantae; phylum Streptophyta; class Magnoliopsida; order Poales; family Poaceae; genus Triticum; species Triticum aestivum. The sequence goes on along the minus strand of NC_057809.1, from coordinate 521,247,759 downwards.
TCGGCCAAATCACTACTTGGGCTGAATTCAGTGAGGCTTTCCGTGAGCATCACATCCCAGAAGCTCTCATGGATCGCAAGAGGGAGGAGTTCTGCAACTTCACCCAAGGAAGACTGACCGTGGATGCATATAGTCGTGAATTTGGGAATCTGGCACGCTATGCCCCTGAAGAGGTATCTACTGACACTAAGAAGCAGGCAAGGTTCCGCAAGGGACTTAGCCCTGAGCTTCGCCGCGATCTCTGTCTGCACGAATGCACATCCTTTCAGAAGTTGGTCAATAAAGCCATCAGTGCTGAGATAGGCCAGACTGATTATGACGCTTCACGCAAGCACTCCCGTGATTTTGGCTCTTCATCCGGCTCTAGAACTCAGAAGCGCCGGGTGTGGATTCCAAGCATGGCACTGCCACCCAGGTTCATCCCGAGGCCATCCTTTGAGGCGCCTCGTCCCAACCAGCAATTTGCACCACCCAAGCCCTATGGTGGCCCCGCTGCTAATGCTGCTCCACGCCCCACTGTGGTGACATGCTTTAAGTGTGGAGAGCCGGGTCACTATAGTCGAGAGTGTCCCCAGAACAACAACCCCATTCAAACTGGAAAGTCTGTTGGCCGTGGTAAGCCCGCGGGAAAGACATTCTACGCCAAGCCGGTCACTACTGCCCGTGGCTATGTCAGCTATGTTTCAGCCGAGGAGGCTCATGAGGATCCCAACGTCATCCTTGGTACGCTCCTTGTTAACTGCCATCCGGCATCTGTTCTTTTTGATACTGGAGCATCTCATTCATTTATATCCGAGAACTATGCTCGGTTGCACAACACGACATTCTGTGACATGCCCACTTCCATGGTAATTCAAACTCCGGGTTCCAAATGGCAAACTTCTAGAGTAAGCCATGGGAACGAAATTCTTGTCTTCCTTGCATCATTAATAGCTCTCAAGTCCACGGACATAAACATCATCTTGGGTATGGACTGGATGTCAGCTCATTATGCTAAGATCGATTGTGCCGCTAGAACTGTTCAACTTACTCACCCATCGGGCGAGATAGTCAATGTCTTAACTCGAGTGGCCAAGCGCCAGCTTTACTCCCTAAAGGCCAACCCTCTTCCAGACCTTGAGGATGTTCTGGTAGTCCGAGACTTTCCAGATGTCTTTCCAGAAGAACTGCCAGGTGTTCCACCTGACAGGGATGTTGAGTTTGTGATAGACCTTGTTCCAGGAACCGTTCCAATTTCTAGAAGACCCTACAAGATGGCACCCTTAGAACTAGCCGAGCTTAAGAACCAACTCGATGAGTCCTTGAAAAAGGGTTTCATCCGTCCTAGTTCCTCTCCTTGGGCTTGCCCCGTCCTCTTCATTAAGAAGAAGGATGGAACGGATCGAATGGTTGTGGATTACCGACCTTTCAATTTGGTCACCATCAAGAACAAATATCCGCTTCCCAGGATCAACGATCTGTATGATCAGCTCGCTGGATCCTCAGTCTTTTCCAAGATGGATCTGAGGTTGGGCTACCATCAAATCAAAATCAGAAACGGGGACATTCCCAAAACAGCCTTTGTTACTCGTTATGGCCAATACGAGTACACCGTTATGTCCTTCGGTTTAACCAATGCCCCAGCCACCTTCTCCTGGTTAATGAACTCGGTTTTCATGGAGTACTTGGATAAATTCATCGTAGTATACCTCGATGACATACTCATCTACTCCAAGAATGAAGAGGAACATGCCGAACATCTAAGGCTGGTATTGATGAAACTTCGAGAGCATCGCCTTTATGCCAAATTCTCCAAGTGTGAATTTTGGTTGCCAGAAGTGACCTATCTAGGCCATGTAATTTCTGGTAAGGGTATTGCTGTCAATCCCGAGCGAGTTCAAGCCGTCCTTGATTGGACTCCACCTGAGACGGTCAAGCAAGTTCGGAGCTTCCTTGGCTTAGCGAGCTATTGCCGCCGCTTTGTCGAGAATTTCTCCAAGATTGCTAAACCTCTAACTGAACTCCTCAAGAAAGATAAAAAGTTCGAGTGGACTCCACAGTGCGAGTTCAGCTTTCAGGAACTAAAAAGACGCCTGACATCTGCTCCCGTACTGGTACCACCAGATTTCTCCAAGGACTTTATTATCTATTGCGATGCCTCGCGACAAGGACTAGGTTGCATACTCATGCAAGATCGACAGGTAATTGCCTATGCTTCACGGCAATTACACCCACATGAGGAAAATTATCCCACAGATGATCTAGAACTTGCAGCTGTAGTCCATGCACTTAAAACTTGGCGACATTACCTTCTCGGTAATCGTTGCGAGATCTTCACCGATCACCAAAGTTTGAAATATATCTTCACCCAACCAGATTTGAATCTCAGGCAAAGACGTTGGGTTGAGTTGATCTTGGATTACGACTTAGGAATAACTTACACCCCGGGCAAAGCCAATGTCATGGCTGATGCGCTAAGCCGTAAGTCCTATTGTAACAACCTGATGTTACAACAAAGTCAACCATTTCTCCATGAGGAATTTCGTAAGCTAAATCTTCACATTGTTCCTCGAGGATTCCTATCCACCCTGGTGGCGAAACCTACCCTTACGGATCAGATCATCAAGGCACAGAAGGTAGATCCTGGAATCTCCCGTATTAAGAGAAACATTAAGAAAGGAGTCGCGAATTGTTTCTCCATTGATGATCAAGGTGTTGTATACTTTGGGAACCGCCTAGTGGTTCCAAAGGCACGAAACCTGAGGCGGCTGATCCTTAAGGAAGCTCATGAATCCCCTCTCACCATTCATCCCGGTAGTACCAAAATGTATCAAGACCTACACCAGAGGTTTTGGTGGACTAGGATGAAGAGGGAAATCGCTCAATACATTGCTAATTGCGACGTTTGTCGTCGTGTTAAAGCAGAGCATCAATGGCCTGCTGGCACCCTTCAACCTTTGGCTATCCCTGAATGGAAATGGGATAAAATCAGTATGGATTTCATCACTGGGTTTCCCAGAACCAAGAGAGGGAATAATGCCATCTTCGTCATGATCGACCGACTTTCCAAAGTAGCCCATTTCCTACCTGTTCGTGAGAGTATCACCGCTAGCCAGCTAGTCGATTTATACATCTCCCGAATAGTGTCTCTTCATGGTGTTCCATTGGAAATTAACTCAGACCGTGGGAGTCTCTTCACCTCTCGATTTTGGGAAAGTTTCCAAAAAGCTATGGGAACTCGTCTCTCTTTTAGTACCGCCTTCCATCCTCAATCAAGTGGTCAAGTAGAGCGAGTCAATCAAATTCTGGAAGATATGCTCCCAGCTTCTGTCCTCTCGTTCGGAATGAGTTGGGAGAAATGCCTTCCCTTCACGGAGTTTGCTTATAACAATAGTTATCAAGCTAGCTTAGCCAAGGCTCCTTTCGAATTTCTTTATGGATGAAAATGTAGAATGCCTCTTAATTGGTCAGAAACCAGGGAAAGACAACTCTTTGGCCCGGATATGATTCAGGAAGCAGAAGAGCAGGTTCGCGTTATTCGTGAGAAATTGAAAACAGCCCAATCTCATCAAAAGAGTCAATATGATCGTAAACATAAGCCTATGATTTATGAAGTCGACGCAAAGGCTTACCTTCGGGTTACTCCGTTAAAGGGAACCCATCGTTTCGGTATCAAAGGAAAATTGGCTCCTCGTTACATTGGACCCTTTCGCATTCTTGCCAAACGAGGAGAAGTTGCCTACCAATTGGAACTACCTCCGTATCTTTCCAGAGTTCACGATGTCTTCCATGTTTCACAACTCAGGCGTTGCTTCGCGGATCCTATCCGTGGAGTGGACCACGAAACGCTTGATCTACAAGATAACTTCTCCTATCGGGAATATCCCGTTCGTATCCTTGATCAAGCCGAGCGTACCACTCGACGTCAGAATATCAAGTTTCTCAAGGTTCAATGGTCACACCATTCCGAGAAAGAAGCCACTTGGGAAAGGGAGGATCGTCTTCGACTCGAGTACCCCACCTTCTTCCCGGAGGATCCTAAATCTCGGGACGAGATTCTTTTGAGTGGGGTTGAGTTGTCACACCCTAGCTAGTTCAAATTAGAGTGTGCATCATGTTAAATTTCTCTTAAATTTGAAATGGGGAAAGCAGAAACCCCCAACACCCCCCTGGAAACAACTAGGGTTTACTAAAATTATTTTCAATGAACCTGAAATGCCCTTCTAAAAAGTTCATCCTCTTTGTCTTGGGTTAAAACCTCTGGCAAAATTGGTGCACAATTTTCTAGGTCAATAGAAGGTCATTGAATTAAATCATAAGTATTTGAATTTGGGTATTTAAATGCTATAAAATAATTTAAATGCTTAAATAATTCTGGAAATATATGTTTGCTGTTGGAAATATTCTAAACAGAGCCCAAAATTATTTTCAGGATTTCTGGAAATGTTTTAGTATTTTAATTAAAGCCCAACATTTGTAGTTAAATAGAAAAACAGAAACAAATAAAAATAAAAGAGAGAGAGAGGGAAGCTACCTGGGCCTTACCTGTGCTGGCCCAGCCCACCTGGCTCGGCCCAGCCGACTGGCTGCCAGTCGTCGTCCTCCTCCCGCCAGAAGGACGCGGAGCGCGTGGCCAGCGCCCGCGGCCACACACCGGCCACCTCCTGCTTCTGCCGACGTCCTGGAGACGTCCAGGGATGCCACGCGACCCCCACGTCCCCCTCTTATCCTCGCTCACTCTCCCCCTCGTCTCCCTCACTCTCTCCCGCGATGCCTGAGCGCGTTCCTCGTCGCCGTTCGCCGTAGACGACGCCAGAGCCACCCCCTCGCCCCTCCGACAAGCCAAATCGCTCCGCCGCGACGCCCTCGCCCTCCTCACCGAGCCACGCTTCACCGGAGGCCCTGCATCGCCGCTATCGCACCGTCTTCAACCTCGGTACCCGTCGGACGCCGTTCATCGATTTGCCTCGCTCCGGTCGCCCCCGAGCCCACTGATCTGCTCATCGACCTCCCTGTGAGCTCCGCCGTTTTTCCTCTCTTCTTTCCCACGCGTTTGCACCCTCTAGGCCATAGTTCCACCATGGCCGAAGCTCGTCTCCGCTCAAGCTTGTCGCCGGTGTTGCTCCGGCGACCATTTGGTCATTCCGTGCTATGCAACGTGCTTGCCGCATCACGTAGTGCCTCGCTAGCGCCTCTCCGTGTTTGCACGCTGCAGCCCAAACCCCGCACATGGCCGAACTCCGGCCGCCACCTTGGAGCTCGCCGTCGTTGTCTCCGGCCACCATAGGCCCGGCCTCCACCACCACTAGATGCGCGCCTGCAAGAGCTCTCCAACGAGCCCAAGAACGTCCTCGCCCGTGCCCTGTGGGTGTTTTCCGAGCCGCGCCACCGTCTCGGGCCTCACCGGCGTCAAGTCGCCGGCGGGATTAGCCCTGCTGACCAGGGGTTTGACCCCAGTTTGACTCCCCTGAGTCAATGACAAGTGGGCCCCCTCTGTTAACTAAATCAGATTAGTTTTAATTAAAAATAATTAGCTTAATTAACTACTGACACGCGGGACCCACCAGTCAGGTTTGACCTGGACATCCCCGTTGACCACTGACGTCACCCTAACGTAATGCTGATGCAGTAATTAAATTACTGGATTTATTCTTTAATAGGAAATTCCAGAAAATAGTTAAAACTTCTAAAAATCATAGAAAATCAACCATAGCTCCAAATGCAAAGATTTATATATGAAAAATGATCAGAAAAATTCAATCTATCCATCTGTAATGGTTTCATGCATGACAAAACAAGTTTATCTTGCTGTTTAAGCAGAATAAGGAAATGCACTATTAAGGCCATGTTTAATGAGCTAATTTTTGAATCTTTGATTCAAATGAGTTCATTCCTTTCTGTTATAACTTGCATTAGGCCAAGACACATTCATATTGCCATGTCATAGCATGCATCATATTGTTGCATATCGTCCTGTGTTGATTGTGTTCCGATGTGTTCTTCGTGGTAGGCTCTGCCTCCGAGGATATTCACGAGTATCCAACTAAAGGGCAGTATCCCACTACCACTCCATCAGGCAAGCAACCCATTGATCATTTCGATACAAACCCATGTTCTCGCTTCTGCTCTGGTTTACTGCATTAAGACAACACGATTCAAACTGCTGTGTGTTACGGTAGTTGAACCCTTATCCTTTGCATGACCTGTCATTGCCACAGTAACTAGATGAAACCCACTAGCATGTGTAGGAGTCGATTGAGCCATGTATGTGATTCCTACCTTGCTATGCCTGCTATGCTTAGAGGTGTGTCAGGTCTGGTTCATCTGGGTGATGGGCTAGAGTGAAATGCTTGTGTCGGTAATATGAGGGATGTGTTGAACATGTTTCGGTAAAGGTATCGATGAGAGGCCATGTAGGAGTACATGGTGGGTTGTTTCATTGAGGCCGTCCATAAGAACTGAGATCTGTATGTGTGATTTAAGATGCAGTTACTACCGTACATTGGGCCCGAAACTAATGGACCCTCTCAGCTTCTTAATCACCCTAGTACTCTGTCCAGGAGTTGCAGATAGTCTCTAGTGTTTGTAGGTTATGTGTTGGCGGCCGTGCATAGCGCTGACCCTAGGGGTGGGCTATGTTGCGGTAGATACACCATGGCACGGTGTACCGAGTCACCCGTTTGGTGTCTCGGGAACCCTGTACACATCGTTCGGGGCCGTATGTGGAAACCTCGGCCGGACTCCTGCGGATGGAACCTGGATAGGCGATAAACCTGGACTAGAGACTTAAGTGTTTAGGTTGGCCGTGGCCGACACCCTCGTTGGGCTTCCGCTTGAAGGTTGTCGAGTACATGTCGTGTAAATGGCGGTAAGTGGTGAAAGCGTGTATGAAGAAGTACACCCCTGCAGGGTATAAAACTATTCTAATAGCCGCGTACGCAGTAAAGGACTACTTGGTTGCCTATACAGTTCATAGACAAGTTAATGGATACTACTAAAAGACTCAAGATAAGTGTGAGTACCGAGGATGGCCCTCTCGTAGGATGACGAGGGAGGATCCCCGGTGGAGTATTGTGTTGGTGAGTAGTGGACTCCTGTGCGAAAACTATTTTACTGGTGGAGTTCCGTAGGATAGCTTAGCCAAGAGTCAAAGCTGGCTTGCTGCATTAACCCCACCACCTTCTTGAGAATAAGCATGTATAGTAGGTTCTGATGTAAGACTTGCTGAGTACCTTTGTAGTCATGTTTGCTTAATTACTGTTTTTAGACGACAACACCGCCCCTCCGATGGGTTCTACGTAGACCTTGATGTCGACGAGTGACTAGCCACCCAGGTGGTGATCCAGGCCATGGAGGGCCCTATGTAGATAGACAGGCTTCAAGAAGCCTTCTTTCTTCTAGAGTCTGTACTCAGACTAGTTGCTTCCGCACGTGCTTGTATGTTTGTATGACTTGAGTGTCAGGTCATGTGACCCCTATCTATATGAACATGTTATGTATGGCTCCCTGGAGCCTTTAAATAAAGTACTTGAGTTGTAGAGTTTTGTTGTGATGCCATGTTGTATGTACTCATATCGGGCATATTCTGTGTATGATTGAAATGCTTGGTATGAGTGGGATCCGACAATCTAGTTGTTTATCCTTGGCAGCCTTTCTTATGGGGAAATGTAGTCTAGTTTTCCTCGAGCCATAGTAGTCTGCTACAGCCCGGTACACCGGAGTCCTGCTAGCCCAGCACTACTGTTCAGGACACTTGACTGGCCGGCATGTGTTTCACTTCGTTCCTATGTATGTCCCTTCAGGGAAATGTCACGCGGTGACTTCCGGAGTCCTGCCTAGCCTGCTACAGCCCGGGTTCCCCGGAGTCCTGTTAGCCCAGTGCTACAGCCTAGAATCACTCGCTGATGACCGACATGCTCGATGTGATTCATGTATGCATGTCTCCATAGGTCTGTGTCACTTTGGGTTCACGACTAGCCATGTCGGCCCGGGTTCTCTGTCATATGGATGCTAGCGACACTACCATATATGTGAGCCAAAAGGCGCAAACAGTCCCGGGCCATGGTAAGGCGACACCCGTGGGATACGATGCGTGAGGCCACAAAGTGATATGAGGTGTTACCGCCTAGATCGATGTGGCTTGGAATCGGGGTCCTGACATCACACTCTCCCCTCTTGTTGCTATGCATCACCATGATCTTGCGTGTGCATAGCAAATTTTTTGAAATTACTACGTTCCCCAATAGTGGTATCAGAGCCTAGGTTTTATTGTTGATGTTATATGCACGAGTAGAACACAAGTGAGTTGTGGGCGATATAAGTCATACTGCTTACCAGCATGTCATACTTTGGTTCGGCGGTATTGTTGGACGAAGCGGCCCGGACCGACATTACGCGTACGCTTACGCGAGACCGGTTCTCCCGACGTGCTTTGCACAAAGGTGGCTAGCGGGTGACAGTTTCTCCAACTTTAGTTGAACCGAGTGTGGCTACGCCTGGTCCTTGCGAAGGTTAAAACAACACCAACTTGACAAACTATCGTTGTGGTTTTGATGCGTAGGTAAGATTGGTTCTTGCTTAAGCCCGTAGCAGCCACGTAAAACTTGCAACAACAAAGTAGAGGACGTCTAACTTGTGTTTTGTAGGGCATGTTGTGATGTGATATGGTCAAGACATGATGCTAAATTTTATTGTATGAGATGATCATGTTTTGTAACCGAGTTATCGGCAACTGGCAGGAGCCATATGGTTGTCGCTTTATTGTATGCAATGCAATCGCGCTGTAATGCTTTACTTTATCACTAAGCGGTAGCGATAGTCGTGGAAGCATAAGATTGGCAAGATGACAATGATGCTACGATGGAGATCAAGGTGTCGCACCGGTGACGATGGTGATCACGATGGTGCTTCGAAGATGGAGATCACAAGCACAAGATGATGATGGCCATATCATATCACTTATATTGATTGCATGTGATGTTTATTTTTAATGCATCTTATCTTGCTTTGACTGACGGTAGCATTATAAGATGATCTCTCACTAATTATCAAGAAGTGTTCTCCCTGAGTATGCACCGTTGCGAAAGTTCTTCGTGCTGAGACACCACGTGATGATCGAGTGTGATAGGCTCTACGTTCAAATACAATGGGTGCAAAACAGTTGCACATGCGGAATACTCAGGTTATACTTGACAAGCCAAGCATATACAGATATGGCCTCGGAACACGGAGACCGAAAGGTCGAGCATGAATCCTATAGTAGATATGATCAACATAATGATGTTCACCAATGAAACTACTCCATCTCACGTGATGATCGGACATGGTTTAGTTGATTTGGATCACATAATCACTTAGAGGATTAGAGGGATGTCTATCTAAGTGGGAGTTCTTTAAGTAATATGATTAATTGAACCTAAATTTATCATGAAACTTAGTACCTGATAGTATCTTGCTTGTTTATGTTTGATTGTAGATAGATGGCATGTGATGTTGTTCCGTTGAATTTTAATGCGTTCCTTGAGAAAGCAAAGTTGAAAGATGATGGTAGCAATTACACGGACTGGGTCCGTAACTTGAGGATTATCCTCATTGCTGCATAGAAGAATTACGTCCTGGAAGCACCGCTGGGTGCCAGGCCTGCTACTGGAGCAACACCAGATGTTATGAACGTCTGGCAGAGCAAAGCTGATGACTACTCGATAGTTCAGTGTGCCATGCTTTACGGCTTAGAATCGGGACTTCAACAACGTTTTGAACGTCATGGAGCATATGAGATGTTCCAGGAGTTGAAGTTAATATTTCAAGCAAATGCCCGGATTGAGAGATGTGAAGTCTCCAATAAGTTCTATAGCTGCAAGATGGAGGAGAACAGTTCTGTCAGTGAGCATATACTCAAAATGTCTGGGTATAATAATCACTTGATTCAATTGGGAGTTAATCTTCCAGATGATTGCGTCATTGACAGAGTTCTCCAATCACTACCACCAAGCTACAAGAGCTTCGTGATGAACTATAATATGCAAGGGATGAATAAGACTATTCCCGAGCTCTTCGCAATGCTGAAAGCTGCGGAGGTAGAAATCAAGAAGGAGCATCAAGTGTTGATGGTCAACAAGACCACTAGTTTCAAGAAAAAGGGCAAAGGGAAGAAGAAGGGGAACTTCAAAAAGAACAGCAAGCAAGTTGCTAATCAAGAGAAGAAACCCAAACCTGGACCTAAGCCTGAAACTGAGTGCTTCTACTGCAAGCAGACTGGTCACTAGAAGCGGAACTGCCCCAAGTATTTGGCGGATAAGAAGGATGGCAAGGTGAACAAAGGTATATGTGATATACATGTTATTGATGTGTACCTTACTAATGCTCGCAGTAGAACCTGGGTATTTGATACTGGTTCTGTTGCTAATATTTGCAACTCGAAATAGGGACTACGGATTAAGCGAAGATTGGCTAAGGACGAGGTGACGATGCGCGTGGGAAATGGTTCCAAAGTCGATGTGATCGCGGTCAGCACGCTACCTCTACATCTACCTTCGGGATTAGTATTAGACCTAAATAATTGTTATTTGGTGCCAGCGTTAAGCATGAACATTATATCTGGATCTTGTTTGATGCGAGACGGTTATTCATTTAAATCAGAGAATAATGGTTGTTCTATTTACATGAGTAATATCTTTTATGGTCATGCACCCTTAAAGAGTGGTCTATTCTTATTAAATCTCGATAGTAGTGACACACATATTCATAGTGTTGAAACCAAAAGATGCAGAGTTGATAATGATAGTGCAACTTATTTGTGGCACTGCCGTTTGGGTCATATCGGTATAAAGCGCATGAAGAAACTCCATACTGATGGGCTTTTGGAACCACTTGATTATGAATCACTTGGTACTTGCGAACCGTGCCTTATGGGTAAGATGACAAAAACACCGTTCTCCGGTACTATGGAGAGAGCAACAGATTTATTGGAAATCATACATACAGATGTATGTGGTCCGATGAATGTTGAGGCTCGTGGCGGATATCGTTATTTTCTCACCTTCATAGATGACTTAAGCAGATATGGGTATATCTACTTAATGAAACATAAGTCTGAAACATTTGAAAAGTTCAAAGAATTTCAGAGTGAAGTTGAAAATCATCGTAACAAGAAAATAAAATTCCTACGATCTGATCGTGGAGGAGAATATTTGAGTTACGAGTTTGGTGTACATTTAAAACAATGTGGAATAGTTTCGCAACTCACGCCACCCAGAACACCACAGCGTAATGCTGTGTCCAAACGTCGTAATCATACTTTACTAGATATGGTGCGATCTATGATGTCTCTTACTGATTTACCGCTATCGTTTTGGGGATATTCTCTAGAGACGGCCACATTCACGTTAAATAGGGCACCATCAAAATCCGTTGAGACGACGCCATATGAACTGTGGTTTGGCAAGAAACCAAAGTTGTCGTTTTTGAAAGTTTGGGGCTGCGATGCTTATGTGAAAAAACTTCAACCTGATAAGCTCGAACCCAAATCAGAGAAATGTGTCTTCATAGGATATCCAAAGGAAACTATTGGATACACCTTCTATCACAGATCCGAAGGCAAGACTTTTGTTGCTAAATTCGGAAACTTTCTAGAGAAGGAGTTTCTCTCGAAAGAAGTGAGTGGGAGGAAAGTAGAACTTGACGAGGTAACTGTACCTGCTCCCTTATTGGAAAGTAGTACATCACAGAAACCAGTTTCTGTGACACCTACACCAATTAGTGAGGAAGCTAATGATAATGATCATGAAACTTCAGAACAAGATACTACTGAACCTCGTAGATCAACCAGAGTAAGATCCGCGCCAGAATGGTACGGTAATCCTGTTCTGGAAGTCATGCTACTAGATCATGATGAACCTACAAACTATGAAGAAGTGATGGTGAGCCCAGATTCCGCAAAATGGCTTGAAGCCATGAAATCTGAGATGGGATCCATGTATGAGAACAAAGTATGGACTTTGGTTGACTTGCCCAATGATCAGCAAGAAATTGAGAATAAATGGATCTTCAACAAGAAGACTGACGCTGACGGTAATATTACTGTCTACAAAGCTCGACTTTTCGCAAAAGGTTTTCGGCAAGTTCAAGGGATTGACTACGATGAGACCTTCTCACCCGTAGCGATGCTTAAGTCTGTCCCAATCATGTTAGCAACTGCCGCATTTTATGATTATGAAATTTGGCAAATGGATGTCAAAACTGCATTCCTGAATGGATTTCTGCAAGAAGAGTTGTATATGATGCATCCGGAAGGTTTTGTCGATCCAAAGGGAGCTAACAAAGTGTGCAAGCTCCAGCGATCCATTTATGGACTGGTGCAAACCTCTCGGAGTTGGAATAAACACTTTGATAGTGTGATCAAAGCATTTGGTTTTGTACAGACTTTTGGAGAAGCCTGTATTTACAAGAAAGTGAGTGGGAGCTCTGTAGCATTTCTGATATTATATGTAGATGACATATTGCTAATCGGAAATGATATAGAATTTCTGGATAGCATAAAAGGATACTTGAATAAGAGTTTTTCAATGAAAGACCTCGGTGAAGCTGCTTACATATTGGGCATTAAGATCTATAGAGATAGATCAAGACGCTTAATTGGACTTTCACAAAGCACATACCTTGACAAAGTTTTGAAGAAGTTCAAAATGGATCAACCAAAGAAAGGATTCTTGCCTGTGTTACAAGGTGTGAAATTGAGTAAGACTCAATCCCCGACCAATGCAGAAGATAGAGAAAATGAAAGATGTTCCCTATGCTTCAGCCATAGGCTCTATCATGTATGCAATGCTGTGTACCAGACCTGATGTGTGTCTTGCTATAAGTCTAGCAGGGAGGTACCAAAGTAATCCAGGAGTGGATCACTGGATAGCGGTCAAGAACATCCTGAAATACCTGAAAAGGACTAAGGATATGTTTCTCATATATGGAGGTGACAAAGAGCTCATCGTAAATGGTTACGTTGATGCAAGCTTTGACACTGATCCGGACGATTCTAAATCGCAAACTGGATACGTGTTTACATTAAACGGTGGAGCTGTCAGTTGGTGCAGTTCTAAACAAAGCGTTGTGGCGGGATCTACATGTGAAGCGGAGTATATAGCTGCTTCGGAAGCAGCAAACGAAGGAGTCTGGATGAAGGAATTCATATCCGATCTAGGTGTCATACCTAGTGCATCGGGTCCAATGAAAATCTTTTGTGACAATACTAGTGCAATTGCCTTGGCAAAGGAATCCAGATTTCACAAGAGAACCAAGCACATCAAGAGATGCTTCAATTCCATCCGGGATCTAGTCCAGGTGGGAGACATAGAGATTTGCAAGATACATACGGATCTGAATATAGCAGACCCGTTGACTAAGCCTCTTCCACGAGAAAAACATGATCAACACCAAAGCTCCATGGGTGTTAGAATCATTACTGTGTAATCTAGATTATTGACTCTAGTGCAAGTGGGAGACTGAAGGAAATATGCCCTAGAGGCAATAATAATGTTATTATTTTATTTCCTTATATCATGATAAATGTTTATTATTCATGCTAGAATTGTATTATCCGGAAACATAATACTTGTGTGAATACATAGACAAACCAAACCTCACTAGTATGCCTCTACTTGACTAGCTCGTTAATCGAAGATGGTTATGTTTCCTAACCATAGACATGTGTTGTCATTTGATTAATGGGATCACATCATTAGGAGAATGATGTGATTGACATGACCCATTCCATTAGCTTAGCACCCGATCGTTTAATATGTTGCTATTGCTTTCTTCATGACTTATACATGTTCCTATGACTATGAGATTATGCAACTCCCGTTTGCCGGAGGAACACTTTGTGTGCTACCAAACGTCACAACGTAACTGGGTGATTATAAAGGAGCTCTACAGGTGTCTCCAAAGGTACATGTTGGGTTGGCGTATTTCGAGATTAGGATTTGTCACTCCGATTGTCGGAGAGGTATCTCTGGGCCCTCTCGGTAATGCACATCACATAAGCCTTGCAAGCATTACAACTAATGAGTTAGTTGCAAGATGATGTATTACGAAACGAGTAAAGAGACTTGCCGGTAACGAGATTGAACTAGGTATTGAGATATCGACGATCGAATCTCGGGCAAGTAACATACCGATGACAAAGGGAACAACATATGTTGTTATGCGGTCTGACCGATAAAGATCTACGTAGAATATGTGGGAGCCAATATGAGCATCCAGGTTCCGCTATTGGTTATTGACCGGAGACGTGTCTCGGTCATGTCTACATTGTTCTCGAACCCGTAGGGTCTGCACGCTTAAGGTTTTGATGACAGTTATATTATGAGTTTATGCATTTTAATGTACCGAAGTTTGTTCGGAGTCCCAGATGTGATCACGGACATGACAAGGAGTCTCGAAATGGTCGAGACATAAAGATTGATATATTGGAAGCCTATATTTGGATATCGGAAGTGTTCCGGGTGAAATCGGGATTTTACCGGAGTACCGGGAGGTTACCGGAACCCCCCGGGAGGTATATGGGCCTTAGTGGGCTTTAGTGGAAGAGAGGAGAGGTGGCCAGGGCTGGGCCGCGCGCCCCTCCCCCCCTAGTCCAAATAGGACAAGGAGAGGGGGGCGGCGCCCCCCTTCCTTCTCTCTCCTCTTTCCCCCTCCCAAATCCTATTCCAACTAGGAAAGGGGGGGGATCCTACTCCCGGTGGGAGTAGGACTCCTCCTGGTGCGCCCTCCTCCTGGCCGGCCGCACCTTCCCCTGCTCCTTTATATACGGGGGCAGGGGGGACCCCTAGACACAAGTTAATCCACGTGATCATATTCTTAGCCATGTGCGGTGCCCCCTTCCACCATAATCCTCGATAATATTGCAGCGGTGCTTAGGCGAAGCCCTGTGACGGTAGTACCTCAAGATCGTCACCACGCTGTCGTGCTGACGGAACTCTTCCCCGACACTTTGCTGGATCGGAGTCCGGGGATCGTCATCGAGCTGAACATGTGCAAGAACTCGGAGGTGCCGTAGTTTCGGTGCTTGATCGGTCGGGCCATGAAGACGTACGACTACATCAACCGCGTTGTGCTAACGCTTCCGCTGTCGGTCTACAAGGGTACGTAGATCACACTCTCCCCTCTTGTTGCTATGCATCACCATGATCTTGCGTGTGCGTAGGAATTTATTCGAAATTACTACGTTCCCCAACAGTTCGATCGTGCTTTGCCTTCTCTTCTCGCTCTCTTTTGCGAACAGGTTAGCTACCATATATGCTAGTCGCTTGCTGCAGCTCCACTTCATACCTTGCCTTACCTATAAGCTTAAATAGTCTTGATCGCGAGGGTGTGAGATTGCTGAGTCCCTGTGACTCATAGATTACTTCCAAACCAGATGCAGGGACCGATGATACCGTTCCAGACGATGCGCTTGTGCTCAAGTGGGAGTTCGATGAAGACTCTCGCCATTACTATGTGTCTTTCCTAGATGATCAGTAGTGGTGCCCAGTTGGGGCGATCGGGGACCATGTCGCATGTGGGGTTGATCTTTATTTTGGTACCGTAGTCGGACCATGAGTGTATTGGATGATTGTAATGTTATTCATGTATTTGTGTGATGTGGCGAGTGTAAGCCAACTATGTACCTTTTCCCCTTTTATATATTTACATGGGTTGTTGTG
Source organism: Triticum aestivum (assembly GCF_018294505.1). Lineage (NCBI taxonomy): Eukaryota > Viridiplantae > Streptophyta > Magnoliopsida > Poales > Poaceae > Triticum > Triticum aestivum. Next base: position 521,232,082 of record NC_057809.1, on the reverse strand, counting down.
AAGATTACCTTACTTGCGACATTGCTTTTAATGTGGTTATGCTTCAAAGTCGTGCTTCGACACGTAGGAGATATAGCCGCATCGAGGGCGTTACAAGTTGGTAATCAGAGCCTTCCCCGACCTTAGGAGCCCCCTGCTTGATCGAATCGTTGGCTTTGTTGAGTCTAGAAAAATGTTTTGAGTCAATTAGGATTATATATATCAGAGAGTTTAGGAATTATTTTTACTCCCTAGTCCCTTCATCGCTCTAGTGAGGCATCCTGACGTAGAGTTTTGACTCTTTCTCTTCTCAAATTTCACTAAAAAAAATTTAGGATCACGCGGGTATCTTGGAATCGTTCCGATCGATTTGTGACGAGAACATTGTTCTTGGTGCCTCCCGTCATTTAGGGGTTGTGGCAGTGTCCCGGGGAGTTGAGCTCCGAGGTGTTGTCGTCACAATTTTATCGTTGAGATTCTGGAATACCTGAGTTTCACCGACATCAAAAATCTCTTTTATGTAGTTGTTGGTGAGATAACCTCGACGCCACCCAGTACTGGGGCGGGAGTTCGGGAGTATTGCCATAACTTGTATAACGGATGCTTTTCGAAGGTTGAGGTAAATGATTTCCGAAGTTTTCTCGGTTATGTGTTGAAGGATGGATACAGCTGGATGTAGGATTTGCAAGATTTGGGTGAGATATTATGCTTCCCCTGTATCCCCAACACCTGATTGCATAACCGGAAAGGTTCGGGAGTTTCATAGGTGGGAATTCTTGTAGCTCTAGTTCTTCTTCCACGGATATTTGGTTTGGGATTGGGTAATCCTCACCAAGTATTTGTTCTTGTTCTGTACCTTGTTGTTTTTCTTCTACCTCAATTCTAAGTGGCTTCTCAATTTATGGATATGTGACCATTTCAATTGGAATGCATTCGTTCATTTTGTTCGGATGTGAAGACTATATGTTGCAATTTCAACCCGTTTGATTCAGCTTCAATATTTGTCTGTCAATGTGCTAACGGATGTCAACCTCTTCAAGATGGCTCCTCCAATGCGCACGACTCTGAATCCTAACCCGCCACCACCACCTCCACCTCAGGAGGCATGGCAAGCTGTGATGGCCGCTACCAATGCAAACATGCAGCTGATCATGCAACTTCTTCAAGAGCGCAACCAAGGGAACCAGGGCCAAGGAAACAATCAGAATCAGTTTGCTACACTCAACCAGTTCCTTGCTAACCAGCCAAAGACCTTTAGCAATTGTGTTGAGGAAACAGACGCTGATGATTGGCTCGTGGACATATGCAAGCATTTCGAGTGCAGTAACGTCAGGCCTGAGGAGTTTGTCAAGTTTGCCTCCATCCAACTCAAAGACCAAGCTGCAGAATGGTTTCAGTAGTACAAAGATTCCAGAGGAGGACGTGTGATTACCTGGGATGAATTCCGTCAAGACTTCAAAGCTCATCATATTCCTCAGAGTGTGGTTGAGAGCAAGCGTGAGGAATTCCGCAACCTGAAGCAAGGCTCTATGTCTGTTTACGAGTACAACAAAATGTTTCAGAAGCTCGCCCATTTTGCTAAGCAAGACGTCCCTGACGAGAAGAGCATGATTTACTAGTTCAGGGGTGGTCTCGGAGAAGAAATCCAGCTAGCTCTTGTTATCTTTGAGCCCAAGAGGTACAGTGAGTTTTACAACATGGCAATGAAGCAAGAGACTGCTCAACTGAAGTGTGATGCTTCCAAGAAGCGTGTCAGAGATGCAACTCCTTCTTCCTCAACTCAAGTGGCTAAGCAGCAGAAGTATTGGCTTCCTCCTCCTCTGTTCCATCAGCCTTATCAGCAGAAGAGCAAAGGTGGCAGTGGATCTTCCCACCCACCCAACCCTGGCTTTTAGAACAAGACTGCGTCTCAAGCTCCAAGATCAAGTGCTCCGTATCACCGTCCGCTCTCGGAGGTCACGTGCAACAAGTGCCAACAGAAGGGTCACTATGCCAACAAATGCTTCAATCAGAGGCGCCTCCCTCCTCCTCCTGTGAGATCATCAAGTACAGCTATGGTCAAGCATAACCCCAAGCATGCCAAGGTCAACTTGTTGAACGCAGCTCAGGCAGAGGACTCGTCAGATGTCATCATGGGTAACTTTCCAGTTAACTCTACTCCTGCAAAAGTTCTTTTTGACACTGGTGCATCGCATTGTTTCATGTCAAGATCATTTGTTTTCAAGCATGACTTCGTTTCACAAATGTTGGGTAAACCTATGGGAGTGGTTTCTCCGACTAAGTCTATGAGGGCTACTTCAATATTCCCGGATGTTTCTATCATGATGGGCGACTTCAAGTTTCTGGCTTCTCCAATGGTCCTTGGTAACTCAGATATTGATCTTATTCTTGGAATGGACTGGCTTTCTAAGCACAAGGCTCAGCTTGATTGTGCTGCCAGGCAGATTCAATTGACTCATTCATTTGAGGATGTAATTGTCTTTGCCGCTAATGACGATACCATCCGTCTATTTTCTCTCAATGAGAAGGATGAGATGGAGGCCATCTCGCAAATTTCAGTTGTTTGAGAATATCAAGACGTCTTTCCAGAAGAGCTTCCAGGAATGCCTCCACACCGGCAAGTTGAATTTTTCATCGATCTTGAGCCTGGCACGGAACCTGTTTGCAAACGTCCTTACAAGCTGGGACCTAAAGAGTTTAAGGAGCTGAAGAAACAACTCGATGAACAAGAGCGTATGGGTCTCACCCGACCTAGTTCTTCTCCGTGGGGTTGTGGAGTTCTTTTTGTGAAGAAGAAGGATGGAACGGACCAACTTTGTGTTGACTACCATCCATTGAACAAGAAGACTATAAAGAACAAGTACTCACTTCCCAACATCAATGAGTTGTTTGAACAACTCAAAGGTGCTCATGTGTTCTCCAAGCTTGATCTCCGTGTGGGCTATCACCAGATTCGAATTCATGAGCAAGATATCCCCAAGACGGCTTTCAGAACAAGCTAAGGTTCATATGAATACACTGTCATGTCTTTTGTCCTCGTCAACGCTCCTCCAACATTCTCTCGCATGATGAACTTCATCTTCAACCCCTACACAAATGACTTCGTCTTGGTCTACCTCGATGACATTTTGGTCTTTTCCAAGAACAAGGAAGATCATGCCAAGCACTTGCGTTTAGTGCTGGATAAGCTCAGAGAACATCAGTTCTATGCCAAGTTTTCAAAGTGCGAGTTTTGGCTCGATGAGGTTCTCTATCTTGGTCATATCATCTCTGCCAAGGGCATAGCGGTGAATCCTGAGAAGGTGTCTGCAATTGTGAATTGGGAACCACCTCAGAACGTGAAGCAACTCCGCAGCTTCCTTGGGCTCGCAAGCTATTGTCGAAGGTTTGTTGAGAACTTCTCAAAGATCGTGAAGCCTCTTTCCAACCTCCTCCATAAGCACGTGAAGTACGTTTGGTCTCCTAAATGTGGCATCGCTTTCAACACCCTGGAAGAGAAATTAGTCACTGCTCCAGTTCTGACTCCTCGTGATGAATCCAAACCGTTCGAGGTCTTCTGTGATGCCTCTCTTCAAGGTCTTGGTGCAGTGTTGATGCAAGAGAAGAAAGTTGTGGATTATACCTCTCGCTAGTTGAAGCCCAACGAGAAAAACTACCCCACTCACGACCTCGAGTTGGCAGCAGTTGTGCATGCTCTTTTGACTTGGAGACATCTCTTATTGGGAAGAAAAGTGGACATCTTCACTAACCACAAGAGTCTCAAGTACATCTTCACTCAGCCTAATCTCAACCTCAGGCAGACTCGTTGGGTCGAGATGATTCAAGAGTATAATCCGAGCATCGAATATACTCCAGGCAAGGCCAATGTAATTGCTGACACATTGAGTAGAAAGGCTTACTGCAACAGTTTGATTCTCAAGCCTTACCAACCCGAGCTTTGTGAAGCTTTCCCCAAACTCAATCTGCAAGTTGTTCCTCAAGGTTTCCTCGCCAACCTTCAAGTCTCTCCTACTTTGGAAGATCAGATTCGCGAGGCTCAACTTCTTGATGCTATGGTGAAGAAGGTGAAGATTGGGATTGCCAAGAGTCAACCCAAGTATAAGTGCTATCGCCTTGATGACAAGGATACTCTCTTCTTCGAGGATCGCATTGTTGTGCCTAAAGGTGACCTTCGTAAAGTCATTATGAATGAGGCTCACAATTCACTCCTCTCTATCCACCCTGGAAGTACAAAGATGTACCAGGACCTCAAGAAGGCGTATTAGTGGACTCGAATGAAGCGCGAGATTGCTCAGTTCGTGAATGAATGTGATGTCTGCAGAAGAGTGAAGGCAGAACACCAACGACCAGCTAGTCTCCTCCAACCTCTTGCCATTCCATAATGGAAGTTTGACCACATTGAGATGGAGTTCGTGACAGGGTTTCCAAAGTCTAAGCGTGGCAATGATGTTATATTCGTTGTCATCGACAAACTCACTATAGTGGCTCATTTCCTTCCTATCAAAGAGTCTATCATAGCAGCTCAATTGGCAGAGCTTTATACCTCTCGGATTGTCTCTCTGCACGATATTCCGCAGTTGATCTCTTCAAACCGTGGCAGCATCTTCACCTTGAAGTTTTGGGATTCTTTTCAGAAGGCCATGGGCACTAACATCCGTTTCAGCACAACTTTTCATCCTCAAACTAGCGGCCAAGTCGAGTGTGTCAATCAGATTCTTGAAGATATGCTCAGGGCTTGCGTGATCTCTTTCGGTATGAAGTGGGAAGATTGTCTTCCATATGCCGAGTTCTCCTACAACAATAGCTTCCAAGCGAGTTCGAGCAAGGCCCCATTTTAAATTCTCCATGGCAGGAAGTGCCGTACCCCTCTTAACTGGTCAGAGACCGGTGAACGTCAACTTCTTGGAAATGACTTGATCACAGAGGCAGAGGAAATGTGCAAAGTCAATCGTGATAACCTCAAAGCAGCGCAACCGCGCCAGAAGAGCTACTATGATAGTAAGCATCGTGATTTGGCTTTCGAGATCGGAGACCATGTTTACCTCTGTGTCTCTCCAATGAAAGGTACTCGTCGCTTCGGTATCAAAGGGAAGCTTGCCCCTAGATACGTGGGCCCTTTCAAGATCATCAGCAAGAGAGGCGATCTCGCCTATCAACTCGAGCTTCCCTCCAACTTTGCAAATGTGCATGACATGTTCGATGTCTCTCAGCTCCGCAAGTGCTTCAAGACTCCTGAACGCACCGTCAACTTCGAAGACATTGATCTCCAAGAAGACCTTTCTTATCGTGAGAACCCAGTTGCTTTTCTTGAAGAGACTGAGCGCAAGACTCGCAATAAGTCAATCAAATTCCTCAAAGTCAAGTGGTCACACCATTCCGATCGTGAAGCCACCTGGGAACGCGAGGATCACCTCCGTTCTGAGTACCCGGCGTTTTTCCAGTCCTAGATCTCGGGATGAGATCCTTTCGTAGTGGTGGAGTGTTGTAACACCCCGGATGTAATTTACCTTATATGTATCCCAACTCTTGCCGTTTCCGGCCTAAGTTATTTTTATTTTCCTCGATGTCGGGTTTTTGTCTCCATGTGTTGTTGCCTTTGTCATGCATCTCATATCATGTCATCATGTGCATTGCATTTGCATACGTGTTCGTCTCATGCATGTGAGCATTTTCCCCGTTGTCCGTTTTGCATTTCGGCGCTCCTATCTCCTCCGGTGCCCCTTTCTACCTTTTTTCGTGTGTGGGGGTTAAACATTTCTGGATTGGACCAAGACTTGTCATGCGGCCTTGGTTTACCACCGGTAGACCGCATGTCAAGTTTCGTACCATTTGGTCTTCGTTTGATACTCCAACGGTTAACCGAGGGACCGAGAAAGCCTCGTTTGTGTTGCAGCCCAACACCCTTCCAACTTTGCCCAAAACCCACCAAAACCTCTCCCATCGTCTAGAGCGTTCGATCATGATCACGTGGCCGCAAACCTCTCCTCTTTCTGAGCTTCCTAGCTCCTCCTATCTATGAAAAGGCCTCCTCCCCGAAAATTTCGGATCAAGTCTACCCTAACCCTAGCTCCCCGCTCCTCTCCGCGCGCCGGACGTGTCCGCCGGCGTCGGACAACGTCCGCCGCCGCCCGCGCCCTCTCAGCTCACGCCACGTGTTGTCGCTGGGCGTCCCCACGCCGAAGCCCG